>NW_026694709.1:0-113748 GCF_021218885.2 Marmota monax
GTTACTTTCCTCTCTTCAGCCTGTCCACACAGCTGCCTGTTTGACAGGGCAGCTCAGGGCCTGCCCAGGCTGGGGGGAGGCAGGAAGTGGAGGTCCTTAGGAGTGCTGGGAGGGCTGGGGAGGCTTGGGGTCTCTGCTGCCTGGTGACGTCTCCATGAGGAAACAGGAAGGACTCGTCCCCATCAGCCAGGCCACCTGCAGTCAGCCTAGATCTCAGCGCCATGGTCCTGTTTTCCAGGTGACCTGTTCACCAGGGTCAGCCCCTGGACTGTGGTGCTGGCTGTGTTTGATGTTCTTGTGGCTGTCAGCTTGGCGGTCATCAGTGCTATCCTCATGACGACCACAAAAGCCAAAGGTAAAAGGGAAGAGTGGGGCTCACATCATTTTTGGAATTTTCATGGGATAGCTATAAAGTTAACAGGGAAATGGACTCAGGATCCTTCATCATTACAATTGCAGAGGAATCACCTGAGGAGGAAGAGGTCATTCACCTGCACAATCAAATCTTCTGCTTGACCTCATCTTGGACTGTGTGCTTGCTTTAGTCTGCCCATGCAGACAAGGAGAACCACTTGTTCAGGAGGGATTGAGTCCTCTCCAAGACTTCTCTGCCCTGCCTCACTAACTCTCACATCACATGGAGCTCTGTGCATGTGACAAATCAGTCTATGTGATATGGTTCACGGCAGCCATGACTCCCTCAAGGTCACAGAGCATGGCTCTGTGCTTGTGACCAGATGGGGCCATGTGACCTTATTCACTGCAGCCATTCCCTAACATAGAGGAGTAGTAGACCCTGGTTGCAGGTGAGGGGCTGCATTGGTGGGACCAGTTCACACCCACATGCATTGGGAGAGCTGGATCTGTGATGTCTGCTTAAAGAGCTAATGGGCAGTGCTAATGAGTTTCTCATCCTGAACCCACAGGATTTCAGGTGGTTCCATAAACCAGTCACAGAGGCCAAATGCCTGTCACTTAGTCACATTCATACAAATCATTAACATTAGGTGTGTGACAAAGTCCTTCTTCTTGTTAGTTGGGTGCAGCCCAAGAAGCCCACTGGGTAGTTATCTGCTCAGGGCTTCTGAGGATGGCGCTGGCCTGCAGAAAATTTTATGTGTAATTCGAAATGAATAAAATCACTTGCTAAGTCTGCAGGGGAGCAGAGGTATTTGTTCTCTGTAGCTCATGCTCCTAGCATTGAGCTATGATTGACAGATGTCTCTCAATGGCCCTGAGGGGAAGAGACCCTATTTGCTCATGGTGATGTCCCTAGTACATAGAGCAGCAGCAGCACTGAAGTGCGTCCTCAATAAGTGTGTGCTGAGTGGACAGGAAAGAGTGGCTGTGGCCTCAGAAATGCCATGGAGATAAACTGACCCAGAGCAATGGCCACTTATGAGCAGCAGACTGTGGTGGACATAAGAAGCAAATTGTAAAGGCTCAGGGCATTCAGGATTTCAGGCACTGGGCATGTCCAGTGTGGGAACATAAGACAAGGTGTCCTATCAGTCTGTGCCCCTCAGAGTCCAGCAACATGGCCCACATGTTCAGTGGTCCCTTCCCATCACATAGCAAAACCCAGGATGAACTTGATTGGCATCTCAGAGACTCATCTTTCTTCACCTCTGTGTTTTCTCTTTAGAGACTCTCTCTGAAGAACTTGGTAAGTTCTATGTCTTTGTTCTATGCTCACTTAAAATTCCAGCCATTTTGTCCTCCAAACACTGATCTCTCCCTGTGATTGATTACAGAGGAACGAAGTTCAATAGGAGGAATAGGTAAGTGAAGCCCGTCCCCCTTGTCCCGCATGCCCATTACTGCAAAACCTCACTGTCCCCGTCACCCAGCTAACCCTGGATGTGTCCATCTCATTGCAGATCTGGAGGAAGCTCGGAGATATGCAGGTAGGTGCACAGAGAAGGAGGTATGGCTAAGAATGGCCTCATGCCTGTCCTCTAAGCTGTCCGGGATTCTATTGTGTAAGAAAATTTCTTCCCAAATGATCCAGAGGATGCAAGTAGGCAAAGACAATGCTTAGATACTGCATGTAGGGACCTAAGTTGGTTAGAACCCAAGTCCCACTATGGGAGAGTTGGTCTAGCTAGACTGCCATAAATGCATGCATGAGCTCTGGGCAGCACAGACACTTCAGGGCCTCCTGACCTGACAAGCAAGCTCTGCTCCATAAGGAGTAAGTCCCCACCATCCCCTTGTGACCACCACCACAGGACTCTCTGGGGTGATGATGAAGAGATGATGAAGGATTAGGTCTCTTCTCTCTCCTCTCCATTCTAATCAAGCCCTCCATGTCCCTCAGGTCATTCTCACCAACAGGAACACACCCTCTTTTTCCTCCTTAGTTTTCTTAACAATAAAGTAAACAGCAATCTCAGCGAACCCAGTCTCTCTGTCTGGCTGTTTTCCTACTCCCCTCTCCCTCTCCAGAACAGCCTCATTACACACTTGTGAATCCTCCTTCCTAATTTGTATCCTCTGCTGTCTTCCCACCCCAGTTCCACAAATACCCACAGCCTGACAACGGCCCTCGTGGTCCTCAGTGGTCCTCACCACCCTCCTGCTGCCTCCTAGCTCCACCTCCTCCCTCTCCCTCCTCCTGTGGCACTGGCCACTCTCCTGCCCTCTGAACCCACTGCTGAGCTTCTGCCTCTGAGCTGAGCAGGGGGATCATCTCCTTGACCTTCCCAACCCTTCTGTTATGTCCCCTCTGTTCATGGAGGGCCTGGTGTTCCTAGTGCTAACACCTGGAGACCTTCTGAGTGTCAAAACCTTGGTAAAGACCTTTCCCAAGGGGTTTCCATGCTCCACCCATCTCCTACCAGCTGAGGCCTTGCAAGCTCTGAGGTGACAACAGAAATCTGTTCCCCAGATGGAGCTGTCTGGAGTACTTTCCTGCAGGAAATGAACTTCAGATCAGTAGTGGGGATGGTATACTGGATATGGACAGAGTGGTGTTTATTTTCTCTCCGTGTTGATGAAAAGGGCCCTTAAGGACACGGGCCTTGTTCCTCTTCTTTGCTTTGACCCCGGCTGAGAAGGTGAAGAGTCTCTTCTTTTTTTGTTATAATTTTTTTTATTTGCTCTTTTTAGTTACACATGTCTGTAGACTATATTTTGACATGTTATACATACCTGGAGTGTAACTTCCCCTTCTTGTGGCTGTGTATGATATGGAGTTACACTGGTCATGTGTTCACATATGAACACAGGAAAGATATGTCTGATTCATTCTACTGCCTTTTCTATTGCTACCCATGCTCCCTCCCCTTCATTCCCCTTCATCTAATCCAGTGAACTTCTATTTTCCCTTATGTTGTGTGAGCATCTGCATATCAGGGACAACATTTGGCCTTTGGTTTTTTGGGTTTGGCCTATTTCACTTAATATATCATAGTCTCCAGTTCCATCCATTTACCAGCAAATGCCATAATTACATTCTTCTTTAGGGCTGAATAATATTCCTTTGTGCATAAGTACCATGTTTTCTTTATCCATTCATCTTTTGAAGGGCACCTAGATTGATCCCATAGCTTAGCTATTGTGAGTTGAGCTGCTATAAACATTCATGTTGCTGCATCACTGTAATATGCTGATTTTATGTCCTTTGGGTATAAATGAGGATTGGGATAACTGGGTTCTGCTCTAAATTTTCTGAGGAATCTCCATACTGCTTTCCAGAGTGATCGCACCAATTTTCAGTCCCCCAACACTGGATGAGTGTACCTTGTCTCCCCACATCCTCACCAGTGTTTTCTCTCACATGTATTCTTGATAATTGCCATTCTGAGTGGAGTGAGAAGAAATTTCAGTTTAATTTTAATTTTCACCTCTCTAATTGTTAGAGATATTGAGCGTTTTTTCAATTGTTGACTGATCATATTTCTTTTTCTGTGAAGTGTCTGTTCATTTCTTTGCCCATTAATTGAAAGGGTTATATATTATTTTCATGTTAAATTTTTGAGTTCTTTATACATCCTGGAGATTAGTGCTCTATCTGAAGTGCAGGTGGCAAAGATTTCTCCCATTCTTTTATAGGCTTTCTCTTCACATGCCTGATTGTTTCCTTTGCTGAGAAGAAGCTTTATAGTTTCATATCATCCTATTTATTGATTCTTGATTTTACGTCTTACACTTTAGGAGTCTTACTGAGGAAGTCTGTTCTTAGGCCACCATGATGGGCCTACTTTTTCTTCTAGTAGGTGCAGGCTCTCCCGTCAAATGCCTATATCCTTGGTCCACTTTGAGTCGAGTTTCATGCAGGGTGATGAATACGGTCTTAATTTCATTTTCCTGCATATGGAATTTCAATTTTCCCAGCATCATTTGTTGGAGAGGCTGTATTTTCTCCAATATATGTTGATGGCACCTTTGTCTAGAGTGAGATAACTGTGTTTATTTGGGTTTGTCTCTGTGTCTTCTGTTCTGTACTATTGGTCTTCATGTCTGTTTGGGTGCCAGTATCCACCCTTTTTGTTAATATAACTCTGTAGTGTAATTTAAGGTCTGGTACTTTGATGCCTCTTGCTTCTCTTTCCTTACTCAGGATTGCTTTGGCTCTTCTGGGCCTCTTATTTTTCCAAATTATTTTTATGAATTCTTTCTATTTCTATGAATAATGTCATTGGACTTTTAATAGGAACTGCATTCAATCTGTATAGTGCTTTTGGTAGTATGGCCATTTTCACAATATGAATTCTACCTATCCTGCAGAATGGGAGGTCTTTACATCTTCTGAAGCCTTCTTCAATTTCATTTCATAATGTTCTGTAGTTTTCATTATATTTCATTGTCCTTCATCTCTTTTGTTAGATTGATTCCCAAACATTTTCTGAGGCTATTGTAAATGGGGTAGTTTTTCTAATTTCTCTTTCAGTTGATTCATCACTGATGTAGGGAAGCAATTGATCTTTGGGTATTAATTTAAATCTCGCTAATTTAATGAATTCATTTATGAGTTCTAAAAGTTTTCTGTTGCTGTTTTTTGGGGGGTCTTCTAAAAATAGAATCACGTCATCAGCAAATAGTGATAGTTTGGGGTTCTTATTTTCCTATTCATAAAGCTTTAATTTTTTTTTCTTCTAATTGCTCTGGCTGGGGTTTCCAGGACTATTAAATAGAAATGGGGAAAGAAGGCATTCCTGTCTTGTTCCAGTTTTCAAAGGAATGCTTTCAGTTTTTCTCTATTGGGATCTATCAAGTTAATCATGTGATTCTTTTATTTAAATGTATTGATATGATAAATTCCATTTATTGATTTCCACATGTTGAACCAAAGTCGAATCCCTATGATGAACCGCACTTAATCATGGTGCACCATTTTTTAAATATGTGTTTGTAGGAAATTTGCCAGTATTTTATTAAGAACTTTTGCATCTATGTTCATCAAGTATATTTGTCTGAAGTTTTCTTTCCTTCATATGTTTGTCCAGTTTTGGTATCAGGGTGATACAAGCTTCATGGTATGAGTTGAAAGGGTTCCCTCCTTTTCTATGTCATGGAATAATTTGAGGAGGATTGGTGTTAGTTCTTCTCTGATGGTCTGGTAGAACTCCACTGAGAATCCATCTGGTCCTGGGCTTTGGTTTGTTGGTAGGCTTTTGATGGCATTTACAATGTCATTGCTTGAAATTTATCTGTTTAAATTTTCTATGTCCTCCTGATTCAGTTTGCATAGGTCATATGTCTCTAGAAATTTTCTGATGTCTCAAGACTTTCTATTTTATTAGAGTATCAATTTTCAGGATAATTTCTGATTATTATTTCTATTTCAGTAGTGTCCCCTGTGATAATTCCTTTTTCATAGCAAATAATTAATTAATTATAGCAAGTAATTTAGTAATATGAAACTTCTCTCTTTGTTAGCTTGGCTAAGGGTTTATCATTTTTATTTATTTTTTGCAAAGAACCAACTTTTTCTTTCATTGGTTTTTTGGGGGGATTTTTTTGTTTGTTTTGAGTTCATTGATTTTAGCACTAATTTTAATCATTTGATGTCTTCTAGTGCTTTTGATGTTGATTTGTTCTCTTTCTAGTGCTTTAAGATATAATATTGAACTATTTATTGTTGACCCTCTATTCTTTTAATGAATGAGCTCAATACAACGAACTTTCCTCTTAGTACTGCATTCATAGTGTTCCAGAGATTTTGTATATTGTATCACTATTCTCATTTATGTGTAAATATTTTTAATTTCATCCCTGATTTCTTCTGCTACCCATTGGATATTCAACAGCAAATTATTTAAATGTCTCCAGTGTTAGAGTAGCTTCTATTTTTTATTTTATCGTTGATTTCTAATTTTAGTCTATTATGATCTGATAAAATGCCAGGTATTATCTTTGTTTTTTGTATTTTCTAAGAGTTGCATTGTGGCATAAGATATGGTCTCTTTTAGAGAAGGATCTGTGTGCTGCTGAGAAGAAAGCATATTTAGTTATTGATGGATTAAATAGTCTATATATGTCTGTTACATCCAAATTATTAATTGTAATTTTTTGTTCTGTAGCTTCTTTATGTAGTCTATGTTTGGGGGATCCATCCAGTGGTGAGATAGGTGAGTTAAAGTCACCCAGTATTATTCTATTGTTGTCTATTTGATTCTTGAAATTGAGAAGGGTTTGTGTGATACATATAGATGCTTCATTGTTTGGGGCATAAATGTTTATGATTGATATGTCCTGTTGATGTATAATTCCCTTTAAAAGTATGAAATTTCCTTCTCTGTCTCTTCTGATTAACTCTGCCTTCAAGTCCACTTTATCTGATATGAAGATGGAAACCCCTACTTGTTTACTAGATCCATGTAAATGACATGATTTCTTCCCATCCTCTGACCTTCGGTCTGTGGATGTCTTTGCCTATGAGATCAGTTTCTTAGAAACAGCAAATAGTTGAGACTTATTTTTTAATACAATCTGCCAGTCTATATCTTTTCCTTAATGAGTTAAGGCCATTTACATTCAATGTTTTTACTGAGAAATGATTTTTGTTATTCTTATCATTGTGATTGATTTATGATTTTTAATTTGAATTAGTTTCTCCCTCGATTTACTATTTCTTTAGTGTATTTCCCCCCTTTGCTAGTTTTCACTTTTATTTTTTATTTCTTTTTCAGGAAATACTTAATTGAGTGTGTATTATAGTGCAGACTTTCTAGTTGTGAATTCTTTTAACACTGTTTATCATGGAAGGTTTTATTTCATCATCAATTCTAAAGCTTAATTTAGCTGGGTATAGTATTCTTGGCTGGCATCCAATTTGTTTCAGAGATTGGCATATATCATTTAAAGACCTCCTACCATTGAGGGTCTTGGTGGATAAATCAGCTGAGATCTGGATTGGTTTCCCTATAAATGTGAGCTGTCATCTGGCTGCCTCTAAAACTCTATCCTAGTTCAGGTTGGCATTTTCATAATAATGTGCCTTTGGAAAGGCATGTTCTAATTCTGTATATCTGTGGTTCTGTTAGCGTCCTGCAGTTGATTTGTTATTTCATTCTTTAGATTTGGGAAATTATATTACTTCATTGAAAAGATTGGGCATTGTTTTGATTTGAACCCCCCGAGTCGTCATCTATCCTTATACATCTTAAATTTGTTTTTTTCAGGTTATTTCATATTTCTCAGAAGTTCTGTTCATGGTATCTTAATATCTCTTCTCCATGGTCAACTTATATTTTCAAGATTACACATTTTGTGTTCATTGCCTGAAACTCTGTTTTCCAAGTGGTCTAGTCTGTTGGTGATGCTTTCCATTGAATTTTTAATTTGGTTTCCTGATTCCTTCACTTTGAGGATTTCTGCTTGATTTTTCTTCTCAGAATTTCTATCTCTTTATTGAAATGATCTTTCACTTTCTGTATTTTTCCTCTGATTTCACTCCTTACATCATTCTTTACCTCATAGATCAACGTAACTATGTACATTCTGAACTCCTTCTCTGACATTTCTTCCACTGTGATGTCAATGGATTTCTTCCACTATGATGTCAATTATTGAGGTATCTTGGTTTGTTTGGGACAACAAGTATCATGATTTGTTCCATTGCTTTTTCCTGTTGTTTGTGTATATGTACAAATCTAACACTATGGATCTGAGGCAGTAGAAATTCTACCCTATGAACTTATAGTGTCCCTGAAGGTTTCCAGTATCTCACCATTTAAGGGGAAACAAATAATAACAACAAACAATGCAAACAATACACAGCATTAAAACAAAAGTTCCTGCTATGACTTCTAAATGTTAATTGTCACAATAAATAGAAATGATACATTATTTCCTACACAAAAAAAAACAATGAGTTTGCAAAAAGTGTTTACAATTTTGAATACGGTGGACAGGGAGAGAACAGAAATGATATAAGATGTGCTGACTATGAGGGAAGAGGAGAGAAGATAGAAGTAAAACATTAAAGGAGTCATGAAAGAGAGAACAATAGAGATCGGCTGTTAGCAGAAGAAAAGAGAGAAAGAGAATCCAGGGAAAGAGAAAAGGTAGAAAAATATATATATTTTATATAATATATATTTAATATATTTACATATGTAAATTAAAAGTTCCATAAATAAATATAAAAGAAGATTTTCAAAAACTGAAATATACTAATCAAACATCCTAGTCTTCCTAAAACTAATTTATGAAAGATAACTGGCTTCAAAACTGCTAGGAATGAGAAACAACTCACAAATATGAATATGTATAAATGTCCATGAATTATCAAAGTCACAATTATACACTGAAAAGGAGAAAGGAAAAAAACTCAAAGAAAATTAAAGAATTTTTCTGTTGCAGTTTAAGATTCTCACTCCTTTCTCAGCAGTGTTAGGTGAGGTTCTCTGGAGTGTGATGCTTGCTCCTCCCTCAGGGTGGGGTTGCTAGAGTGACAGAGGCAATGCCATAGGTGGAACTCCTAGAGGTGGGGTTTAGGCATGGTGGGGCTCCAGGCCCTTCCCTGCATGCCAGTTGGTCTGGAGATTTTAAATCAGGCATCTCCAGGGCCCAGCAACTGCCCATCCATGCTGGAAGTCTGCACCCCAGGATCTCCCTGAGTTTCACTCATGCGATGGAGGAGCAAATTCTCAGTCCACTATGTCACCTGCAGACCTCACATTTCCTGGTCTTGGGTTCAGTCTCCAAACTCCTTCTTTCCAGCCCCACCCTATCAAATTCCCAGCTAGGTGGGTCTCTCTAAGCTTGTCCTGCAAACAGCAGCTTGGAGGGGGAGGGGAAGAGCTGGGTGGGTTTCCAGGACCTATGTCCCCTGTGTAAACCTCTCTCCCAGTTTGATTTTCTCCAGGTTACTTAGGCACATTCTGTGTAATGAAGTGTGGGTTTTCTAGACCTATATTTTGGGATAAACTCGAGTTAGCCAGGAATTTGTGCCCTCAGCTGCTGCCTCCATGCCATAGCTGCAAAATGATTCTTCTGTCCTCTTCAGGTAGGTAGGAGAGAAGGGGCTTCTTTCCCACAAAGGGATGCAATGCAGTGCAACTTTTAGTTTAGCTGGATAGTGGTTTTGGTGTCTAAACTCTTTGGACCCAGACATACCTCAGGCCTCCTTATAATGCAGGTAACTTTAATTCTCTTCTCCCTCCACTTTGCTGGTGGAGGGACCACTCTGGCTGGTGCCTCCATCCCCAATAGTGGCTGCGGCACTGGGGATTTCTTCCTTATTTTATTATATTCAACCTCCTGAGTCCTTGATCTGCTTTAAATTCCAATTGAACCCCCCCACACAAACACCTTATTTTGTTCACCTACCTTGCTGATAATCTACCTGTGTATTTCTTGGTCTCACACCACAGAACTGCCAAGAAAGTGACCCTCTCTATTCCTCTACCTTAACTCCCCCCCTCCCCCAGTGTCTTTTCTTATGCTCACAAGTGACTCATCTCCTTCCTTCTGCAGAGGACATCACACTGGATGCAGACACAGCTCACCCTTCTCTTCATGTGTCACATGGTGGGAAACATGTGGAAACCCTGCCTATGAAGCAAGATGTTCCTGATAAATCTGCTCCATTTACTCTTGCCCCATTTGTGCTGGGCCAAAAGAGCTTCTCTAGTGGCCTTCACTACTGGGAGGTTGAAGTACCAGACAAGTACACGTGGAATGTAGGGCTCTGCTTGGATTCAGTTAAACGAAAAATATCATATAATTACACCAGTCCTGAGAATGGTTTCTGGTCCATTTCCCGGATTGATAGGAGGTATGATGCCCTTTCTGTGCCACGTTTTGTTGTTAATGTTGAAAACCCACCCCTTAAAATAGTGGGGATATTTTTACAGTATGAGAAAGGGTTGATCTCTTTCTATGATGTGAAGGCATCTTCCATTCTCTATACTTTCAAAAGCAAGTTCACCCAGCCTTTGAAGCCATATTTTTCCCCTGGGCCTCATATCCCAGGAGGAAAACAGGCTTTTAAGATCCTCCAGGTGCCAGGTGGTTCTCGCTTTCTCTAGAGTCTCCAGGGGTCATCCTCATAGACAATGAAAGCAGTGGCCATTCCCCAGCCAGGATGCTGCAGGGCTGGGGTTAGAGGAACCCCCAAGGGCCCTGGCTTCTCCCAGTCTTGGGGGACTAAGGGTGGTCCTGCTCACGTGGCCAGTTCCACTGCTCATTAAACTCTGCCATCCTAGCTAATTACTACTGAAACTGATTAGCTTCATTTCTCAACAAACATCTCTTTGATGTTTCTCACCTTGCCTCACTGTCAATTCAGAGTATTTTACTTTCACTAATAACCTATTGGTTCTTCAGAGCTAAACATCAAGTGCTGCCTATTTCCAAAAATTTCTTTGATCCAAAATCAGTGACCTGAACTCGGTTTTATACACAGAGCCATGACCTCAATAAACTTGCCTCTTGTAGCAACTGACACACCTGTACTCAAAGAGTTTTTTATTCAAGAAGCACCATATATGGGCTGGGGATGTGGCTCAAGCGGTAGCGCACTCGCCTGGCATGTGTGCGGCCCGGGTTTGATCCTCAGCACCACATACAAACAAAGATGTTGCGTCCGCCAAAAACTAAAAATATAAATATTAAAAAAAAAATTCTCTCTCTCTCTCTTTAAAAAAAATAAAAATAAATCATCTAAATTATAAAAAATATAAAGAAAAATATCAGTATGAAATTTTTTTAAAAAAAAGAAGCACCATATATCCCTCTCCAAGTCCCTACATTATATAACATATTTTTTTATCATCATTATCAATTTTTATATATTTAATTAACAAATGTTATGTAAATTCGTGGCATACAGTCAATTTGATATTGAGAATCCATTGTGCCATTTTTACCAAAATTACATTAAGAGACACAGGGTGTATATAAAATTTCAAGGAACTCTTCATCTTCCAATGTAAAATCAGTAAACCTTGAGCAGTAATTCACAGTGCTCACTGACTACTTCAAGTCCATTTAGCCATTCTCTGCTCTGTGCTAACCATAGGCTAAGATTCTTATACATTTTGTAGATCCCAAGGTAAGTGGTCAAACTGAGCTGCCAAAAGTAGATTAAAGGCCAAACTGGAAGGTCAGTTCCAAGACTTCCCCTTCCTCCCAAAGTCACCCAGCTGCATAAATGGAGCCTCTGAGAAACAAAGTAAGACACATACCCCAGAAACATTGATAGGAAGCTCAAAGTGTCCTAAATGCCACCCACAGATTAGCTCAGGTGAGCAAAACCCCAGGGAATTAAAGAGAGATTTGAATTCTCACACATTGCAGTTTGGAGAGCAAAGTCACACATCAGCTCAGGGAAGGTTTATGACATATTCTCATGAAGGTAACCAGAAAAGCATCCTACGATCCTCATAGTTACATGTTGGAAGGAAATGAAAACATGTGAACACATGAGCAGGCACTAAAACTTCAAGCAGCCTTATTAATGATATCTAATACCTGGGACCAACACAAATGACTCTCACTTGAAAACTGTATGAATAAATTGTAATTGATTCACAAAATGAATTTGAAAATTTGACAATTTGTTTTTTTTATTTTTTTTTAGTTGTAGGTGGATACAATATCTTTATTTTATTTAATTATTTTTATGTGGTGCTGACGATTGAACCCAGGATCTCATGAGTGCAAGGCAAGCACTCTACCACTGAGCTACAATCTCAGCCCAAAATTTGACAATTTGACATTTTAGAATCAAAACCCTGACACATTCAACCGATACAGGATTATCAAAGACACTGTGCTAGATGACAGAATTGAGGTGTAAGAAAACTGTACACAGCCATGTATGAGGGTCAGGGAGGGCTACCTAGAAGGGGAGGAAGGACAGTCTGGAGAGGGACATTCTGCTCCCCTTGTGCAGGGGTGTGTGCATGATGTGAACCCAGGGCACAGTCAGCACCTGCCCCCTGGAGGTCCTGGCATCCAGTGCTGGGTACCATCCCCCAAGGTGGCCTCTCATCATGCTTGCTTCCTGGGGTCCTTGCCCTGGTGTCCAGGTGCTGCTGCCTTTGCTAAGTAAGGGCTGACCCTCCAATGATAAAGATAACAGTTTGCACATGCAAGGTTCATCCTCAAGGGCAGGTCCACCTGGGTCCCCAGCAGTGCGTTCTGTGAGAAGATGGCACCACACCATGACTACAGTCATGTGGTCCTATAAAGGGGCCAGGGAATCTGAGTCTCTTGCACAGAGCCCTGTGGACCAGGAGCCTTGAAGTGATTTTTCCAGTCCCATTGAGACAACCTCAAACTATCATGTAGGGACAGATCCAGGATGAAGCTTCTGACCAAGGCCCAAATCCCTGAGCTGCATCTCTCCATGGCTGGTGCAGTGCCCGGGGCTTTCTCAACTAACTCAGTCTGAGGAGGGTGTTCCTATCTGGATGGGAAGGGTGCATGGTATCTGTGGATTGTGTCACAAGCATTGTACATAACAATAAACTCAATTCAGTAGGTTTTGTCTTTGAAGCACTATAAGAAATTCTCTGCAGTGTAGGCTTAGAAAAATGAGAAAGTATATTAAAGTTAATGAAATCTAAGTTTCTCATAGGTGGAAACCTTAGTTTTCTGTGAGTCTGAAGTGTTTCAATCACTTTTCAGTGATTTTTTCATATACAAATATGAAGGGGAAGGAGAACGTGTGCCCTTTTGTATTCTGGATTGAAATGGAGGCAACTTTCTATATTTCTAAATGTGTATATGTGTATGTATGCATATGTATAGATATATCCCCTCTATGAAATAGTAATAGATTATCAACTAACAGAAATGTATTATTATTACCAATTCACTTAATATAGACAGGAATCATGAATATGAATGTGTATTCCATATGCACGTGCAGATACCTGTTGCTTAGAAGGTTTCAAACCTTTGAAAGCTCAGTATCAGTGAGCACACCAGTGACCAGGGATTGATCTGTAAAATATCCTCATTTAATGAAACTAGAGGTCTTGAGAGAAGAGGTGATTTCCAGGAATGAGCAAGTCAATGTATGGGTTAGGCTTCTTAGGTTTTGTTGTAAAGAAGGGAATCTCTCCAGATAGTCCTGTTTATTGAAGAATAAATTTTCTAATGATGCCTCTGATTTTCAGAAGAATTGTGAGGTTAATTCATCTTACATTTCTACTTTTGTTGATTTGGGTCTTCTCTCTCTCTCTCTCTCTCTCTCTCTCTCTCTCTCTCTCCCCCTCCCCCACAATTTATAATTAGTTTGGCTGAGGGTTTACAAATATTGTTTGTGTTTTTAAAGAAGCAACTCTTTAATCCATTGAAACTGCAAATTGTTTTCTTTCTTCTTTCATTAATTTCATTTCTAATCTTAATTATTTTCTGTCTTCTACTGATTTTGAAATTAGTTTGTTCTTTTGCTTTCTAAAGACTTGAGTTGGAACATAAGCCTATTTATTTGGGAACTCCCTTTTTTTTTAAAGTAGGCACTTGATGCTCAAAAATTTTGCTTTAGAATTGCTCTTCTCTGTCCCAGAGATTTTGGTCTATTGTATCTATGTTCTCATTTGTTTCTGAGAATTTCTCAATTGTTTTAATCATTTCTTTTATGATCCATTCTTCATTTTAAAAGAGTAGTGTTCAATCTCCATGTGTTTATGTGGTTCATTTGGTTTATAGCAATATTTGGGTCAGAAATATTTTTATTGATCTTTATTTGGCTGGTGGCTATGTTTTAACTGATTATTCTTCTGGAGTATCCATCTTTCCAGTTCTGTGTGTTGAAATGTTGTTGAGGCTCACATAGGGCTAGATGTTTTGTGGAGTGACATTCCCTGTTACTTGGCTGAGTTGTGAGAATTTCCTGGCACCAGGATCTCTGCTCTATGAGTCTGAAGTATTTCAATCACTTGTCAGCCTCTCTTGGAAAAAGGGAGAGCCAAAGGTAGCACTAATGTTGGCAACAGTTGTATAAACTTAAGATAAATGTTTGACATTCATAGCACCAATTGTCATTTGTATAGGAATGGAGGGGGTCATCATCTAACATCTGAACCAACAATAAAAACCTGAGCTAGATCAGGCATTAAACAGGGGCATCTACTACATCATCCACCATATTAACAATCACTACACAAGTAGGGTAGGAATTATACAAATTACTTAACTATATCAGAAAGTTGTCAAGTGAAAGGAAAATAAACCATTGAGGCAAGAGAAAATCTAAAATATTTAAAAAGTGAATGGAGGAAGACAAGAGAAAAGTAGCAGACAATGACCATAGGGATGGAGAAAAAGGTAATAAAAATGAAAAAAAAATACTTTAGAACAGGGAATTTTGCTAATAGTGTAAGAGAGATTAAAGGGGTGCATTAATAAGGACAAAAACCAAGGTACAAACAAACACACAAATGTAAGACCAAAACACTCAAACCCATGGATAAATTTTACCCAACTAAGTCAAATTAAGGCTACATGATAAATGAGTCAAGAACAAAGCAATTAAGTGAAAGTTAAGACTGTGGCTGCTGTCACTGCCACCACTGCTGCTGCCAGCCCACTGGCACCAACACCCACTGGCACCAACACCCAGAGGCCTGCGGCCAGGTGCGGGCAGGTTGATTCTATGCAGCAGCTCCATCTTGGGATGCGTCAAGGTCTGGGGGAAGAGGGCCCAGGAGGTTTGCTGCCACTGCCATCTTGGGGTGCACCCGCCTTTGCCTGTGGGGATGCAGGTCCCCCTATGGCTGAGGTAGGGCTCGCCCCTCGCTGCCCTTGTTTCTCGAAGGTTACAGGACCGTCCACGTTCACCCGTGCAGGTCCCAACTACCACTGTACCTTGACCCGGTTTCGGTCACCAGCTGTCCTGCCCTCAGCACTGTGCTGCACAGGCAAAAAGACAGTCGTGTCCTTTTGATCTTTTTGCTGTATAAGTTATTTGGTTACATTTTAGAATTACAGTTGAGTCAGCTTATAAAACTTTAATGTCCGTGTGTATGGGTTTACTCATCTCATGTATTTTTTTCTCCCTGAGTGGGGCTAGTTCCAGTCTCTGATGCTCACCGAGTGGACCCTCTGTGTGGTTATGGAAGTAGTGGGAGGTGGCCTCATCATACAGCCCCTCCTGTCCCTCCCAGAGCCTGTGGTTTGGGTCTGGAGAGCTCTAGCCTCTCCTGGATCAGCACAGGGAGTCCACAGCAGCTGGCCCGAGTTGCCCCCTGGGCATGCTCATGCGCAGCAGCAGGCTCAGGGGCCCACATGCTCTGGCCAGGTCCCCATAATGCTCAAGCAATGGCGTGATTCGGGAGAAAGCGCAGTGCAGGACGTGATCTTCCTCTCCTTGCTCCAGAGAGGGTTCCATGGGTGCCACCTGGATATTACGGAGGCTCTGGGCCGGATAAAATGCCTAGGTGACAGGATCTGGGTTCATAACAGCAAAGATAACAGGAAAGACTTATTTAGGCAACCAAACAGGCTAGGGATCCCAAATATCTTCTGTGGGGAAGGCCAGCCAACACCCCCTCCGCTGGAGTAGCTGGAAACTCGCAGAAAAGCCAGGTTTCTACTCCTATAATGATTACACTGACAGGAAGACGTGTACACCACACATTTACAACATTATTCCTTGTCAATAACATTACACTTAAAAAATTGAAAAAAAAAAAAAAAAGCAGGAACCCCTGGAGCATGCCTCTGCGACACACAGGCTGTACGTGGAGACACAGCTCAGTGCCAGGCCCCACACTGCAAGGTCAGCTCAAGTGGCTGCTCTGAAGTGCCCCACCTGGGCTACCACCCAGACAACTGGAAGTCAGCCAACTGGCTGGGCAGGTTTGAAGACTCAGACTAGGAGACCTGGGTAAGGAAAGTGCTGGGAGCCACGGCAAAGCTCAAGAAGCAGCTCAGCAACAGCCATTGGTCTGAACCAGGGGCATTTGCAGGACCTGAAACTGATCAGGGAGCCAGAGCAGACCCTCAAGGGGCTACCCCAGAACAGAGGTCATGGGCATGCCACCCTGTCCACACCACCAACTGCTTCAGTGGACTTAAAGATAGCTCAGATGGAGGGTCACACTCAGATGGTGCTAGGAGGGTTGAAGGGCAGAACTCCTGCTATTTACAGTTCCACAGGGCAAAGGGCAGCCAGGAAGGCCATGCCGATTGCTCCTAGGGTCTGGAAAGAGGCAGCCAGGGCTGTGGGAAGTGGATTATGCCCCAGCAGGCAATATGGCTTCAGCCCAGAGCTGCTAATGTGGTTTCCTGTGCTCTGGGGCAGGGGGCTGTCCCTGGCTGTCTGCTGCCTGGCCCTGGGATGATTAGAGCTGGTGCAGGAGCCAGGAGTGTGAAGTCCAGGTGGAAAGAGTAGTCATCATAAGAGATTCAAGGAAGGGAACTGACAGTGCCTCATTACTATAAAAAACACCATGGAGGAATACCACAACACACCTTGAAGTTTCCCTGAAATCAAAAATTCTAAAATCTCCAAGCACTGATGACTGCTGGACAATGGAAATGCTCATAAGTAAGCTGGGAGCCATTAGCCAAGTAGGTATGACAATTTCCTTGCCAGCGTACCCCATGTTGCTGACATGTTGCAGTGACATTGAATGTAAGTGACCTTGCTCAAGGACCAAGGCAGATTAGGGTGTTCCCGGTTTTAAGATAATCTTGTTTAGGGCGTTCCCAGTTTAGGTTCCAGGTTTAAGGTTTAAGATTATTCCTGCTGAGAATAGGGCGTATCCTGCTGCCTGAGTTCCCCTTGAGTTCTCACGGGATTCAGACAGTATATTTTGGAGATAGAAGCCCAGTGGAGGTGAATTTGGGAGAGAAGGTGGATTTGGGAAGAGAACGTGGATTTCCCCAGAACGTGATTGTAGACGGCTGGTGTGAGTTCGGGAATAAAGAGTTGCTGTTTGAATCTACAAGCTGTGTGGTGGCTCGTGATTGTGTGCCCAGCCAGACTGCGGCATTTGTGCCCAGCCAGACTGCGGCATTTGGCGGCTCGTACGGGGAACTTCTGAAGCTTAGAGGTAAGTGAAATTGCTCGCCCCTGAGGAAGAGCGAAAGAATGGGTGACCAACTCAAAAAACAATGTGTTATTGTTTTGATTTATCTTGTTTTTGTTTCAAGCTGCCTATCCCTAGAAATTTCTCAGGCAAACTGGAAAAAATGGTTGACTAAAGGTTTGAAGTTTGTCGGCCCTGAGGAAGAGAAAATTGATACAACGATTTTTTATTCCGTTTTTGTTTCATTCAGTTTCGGCTTTGTTTTGTGCTATCTTATTGGGTTGCGTTATCTTTATAGTAGATTAGAAATTAGTAAAAAACAAACCGAAAAGATGTTAAGTAAATTGTTAGAGGTTCAGACCATGGAGAAAGACATTTTAGATCAAGCAAAAGAGAAGGTCTCTCGAGCTAGTCAGACAGAGGAAGAAAATTTAAAGGAAAAGGGGTTGTTAGGAAAAAGGCCACAACAGGAGGCTGTTACTAACTCCATTTTATCACAAGAGGGCGTAATTCAACCAACAGCCCCACCGATGGAGACAGCTGAGTGGCCCTCAAACCCCGTAGTTGATAAATGGGATCCTGAGACAGGACCTCAAAGATTAGCATGCCCTGTACTTGAACAGGCAGGAGGGCAGCGAATTCACCGTGCTTTAGATTTTAAAACAGTGAAGCAGTTAAAGGAGGCTGTAACAACCTATGGTCCCCAAGCTCCCTTCACGGTAAGCATGGTTGAGTCCATTACTAACTTGGACATGACGCCAGCAGATTGGGCTAGCATGTGTAAATCTGTACTAAATGGAGGACAATATTTGTTATGGAAGGTTGCCAATGAGGAATTTTGCACGGAGACAGCTGGGCGAAATGCAGCAGCCGGTTACCCTCAAAGAAATCTAGATATGTTGTTAGGAAAAGGACCTTATGAGGGTCAACGGCAACAAATTGAATATGATCCTGCTATATATGCACAAATTGCTGCAGACGCAGTTAGGGCATGGAAGACTTTACAAGGACATGGAGATTTACAAGGTCAGCTATCTAAGGTAATACAGAGAGCTAATGAACCTTACGCTGACTTTGTAGATAGGCTAATTCAAACGGCTGCCAAAATTTTTGGGGATACAGAACAAGCAATGCCATTAATAAAACAACTGGCTTATGACCAAGCAAATCGTTGCTGCAGAGAGGTTATTAGACCATGGAGACATGAAGATTTAAACACATATATTAAATTATGTAGAGATATTAATGAACAAGGGCAAGTCTTGGCAGCTGCAGTAAAACAGGCTTTAGATGCCAGGCCAAAAACATGCTATGATTGTGAACAAACAGGACATTTTAAAAGGAATTGCCCCATAGGAGGAGGGTTTAACAAAAGTAGGTATCAAAGGAATAGAATACCAGGTATTTGCCCACGATGCCGTAGAGGGAGACATTGGGCTAATGAATGCCGTTCTCAAACCACCATAGAAGGTACTCCCTTATCAAAAAACGGACAAAGACCAGGTATTTATCCAAGATATCGTGGAGAAAGGCATCAGGCTCCATTGCCAAAAAACGGACAGGGGGGCCCAATGCTCCGGGGCCCACAACCACAAATATACGGGGCAGTGGAGGATCCCAGCAACACCATCAGGGTAGTGCCCAGGACACATTGTCCATTAAATCCCTCATCAGACAAACCCGAGGGAGCGCAGGGTTGGACATCTGTGCCTCTGCAAGAGCAGTATTAACTCCAGAGATGGGAGTTCAAATCATTCCCACAGGAGTAAAAGGACCTCTTCCCCAAGGAACAGTAGGCTTATTACTGGGACGTAGTTCATCTACATTAAAAGGACTTATGATAAGTCCTGGGGTAATTGATCCCGATTATGTAGGTGAAATAAAAATTATAGCTAGTTCTCCAAGAGGTATATCAGTAATTTCACCTGGAGATAGAATAGCACAGTTGTTAATAATACCCAGCCTACATAATAAATTTCCTAGTCATAGTGTAGAAAGAGGTTCCAGGGGATTAGGCTCCACAGGTGTAGATTGGGCTATGTTGTCTTTAAATTTAGATTCTCGCCCAATGCTAAAACTAAATATTCAAGGTCATGAGTTTAATGGGCTACTGGACACAGGAGCTGACCTTAGCATCATATCTCGTCAAGAATGGCCAAAACATTGGCCATTACAACAAGCCACTCAAACGCTTCGAGGCCTAGGAGTGGCGACTAATCCCCATAGAAGTTCTATGATATTAGATTGGAAGGATCCTGAAGGATGTGAAGGAACTATACAGCCATATGTATTGGATCATCTTCCTATAAATTTATGGGGACGAGATGTCCTAGATCAATTAGGTTTGACGTTAACAAATAATATCAATCCTAATGTGCCCACTACTAGAGCTAGACAAGGCTTTAGGAAAGAAAAAAGATTAGGAAAACAAGGGCAAGGTATAGCAGCACCAGTACAAATAGATCAAGGAACAGACAGACATGGGTTGGATTTTCAGAAAGGGCCACTGAGACAATCAAAATTACTTGGAAATCAGAAAGACCAGTGTGGGTTCCTCAGTGGCCCCTGACTAAAGAAAAGATACAAGTAGCCCATGATCTGGTCAAACAACAATTAGTGGAAGGACATATACAACCTTCCATATCTCCCCATAATACTCCCATTTTTGTCATCAAAAAGAAATCTGGTAAATGGAGATTATTGCAAGATTTAAGAGCCATTAATAATGAGATGGTTGTTATGGGACCTGCTCAATCAGGGATTCCTCAATTGTCTGCTTTGCCAAAAACCTGGCATGTTTTAGCTATAGATATTAAAGATTGTTTTTTTTCAATTCCAATTCATCCCGAGGATAGTCCACGTTTTGCATTTACTATCCCTGCATTAAATCATGAAGGTCCTGATCAGAGATATGAATGGAAAGTACTCCCTCAAGGGATGGCTAACAGTCCAACTATGTGTCAAATATATGTTAACAAAGCAATCCAGCCACTTAGAAATCAAAATCCTGAACTACAAATATTTCACTATATGGATGATGTATTATTGGCACATAAAGATAAAAACATATTGCTGGAATGTTATGCCACACTTACAAACTTATTAAAAAATTATAATCTAGAGATAGCAATAGATAAAGTACAATTAAATTTTCCAATTAATTATTTAGGAGTTCTATTATCCTCAACCATGGTCCGTCCACCAAAAATTCAAATACGAGTAGATCAACTCAAATCACTTAACGACTTTCAAAAGTTATTGGGAGACATAAATTGGATAAGGCCTTATCTACGTATACCAACAGGAGAATTGGGACCTTTATTTGATATTCTAAAAGGTCCATCAGATCCAAATTCACCCCGCATGTTAACTCCTAAAGCAAGAAAGGCATTAAAAATTATTGAAACATATATGGAAAACATACATTTGGATAGAATTGATATAAGTTTGCCTTTATTATTTATTGTACTACCAACAAAAAATATTCCTACAGGAGTATTTTGGCAAGAAGGTCCATTATTGTGGATACATTTATCTTATTCTCCTAACACTATTCTTACTAGGTATCCTGAGGCTGTAGGACAATTAATACTCAAAGGAATAAAAGCAGCAAAGGGAGTGTTTGGAATTTCTCCCAATAAAATTATTACTCCATATACTATGGATCAAATTGATGAGTTAGCTAATGAGTTAAATACTTGGGCAATAATCATGTGTAAATCTAATGTTTCATTTGATAATCATTTACCATCTAATCCTTTGTTGTCTTTTTGGTCTAAGCATCCTGTAGTTTTTCCTAAAATGACAAGAAAAACACCTATCATGAATGCTCCAAATATATTCACTGATGGGTCAAATAATGGTACAGCAGCAGTAGTTACCCCTGATCAAACTTTTACATTTTTAGTACCCAAACAATCAGCTCAAAAGGTAGAGCTTAATGCAGTTTTACAAGCTTTTGTGATGTTTAAAGATTCTGTATTTAATTTATTTTCTGATAGTCAGTATGTAGTTAATGCTATAGTATCTCTTGAAGATGCTGGTAGGATTTCCCCTTCTTCTACTGTTTTCTCTTTGTTTTCCACTATACAAAGTCTAATCTGGGACAGAAAAGATCCATTCTTTATAGGACATATTAGGGCACATACAGGATTGCCTGGAGCCCTTAGTTTAGGCAATGATTTAGCAGATAAAACTACACATAACATACATATTTTCTCTACATTTGAAGAAGCTACAAATTTTCATAAAAGGTTTCATGTTAATGCTAATACTTTACAAAAGCGTTTTAAAATAACTAAGGAACAAGCCAGACATATAATAAAACAATGTCAAAATTGTGTGACATTTTTACCACAAGTTAATCTTGGAGTCAATCCTAGAGGACTGATACCTAACCATATTTGGCAGATGGACGTCACACACTTGCCAGAATTTGGAAAATTAAAATATTTACATGTTACAGTCGATACTTCTTCTGGATTTTTGATGGGCTCCCTTCATGCCGGAGAAAAAACTAAAGATGTTATAGCTCATTGCTTACAAAATTTTGCCACTGTGGGCGTTCCTAAACAGTTAAAAACCGATAATGGTCCTGGCTATACCTCTACCTCTTTTAAACAATTTTGCTCATCATTTGGTATTACTCATATAACAGGAATCCCATACAATCCACAGGGACAAGGCATAGTTGAAAGAGCTCATCAAACTATTAAAACATACTTATTAAAGCAAAAAGAGGGAATTGGAAGGGGGTATATATCCCCCAAAGATAAACTTAAAATAACGCTTTTTACTCTAAACTTTTTAAATTTGGATTCATCAGGACTTAGTGCTGCGGAAAGGCATATGTATCCAAAAAATGTACATAAGCCTAAAGTACTTTGGAAAGATATTCTAACAGGACAATGGAAAGGTCCTGACCCAGTGATTGTCTGGAGTCGGGGGTCTGTTTGTGTTTTTCCACAGGGAGAACAGCAGCCCATTTGGATTCCAGAGAGATTAACTAAAACAGTTTCTACAGATCGAAAAGAAGATGATTTGACTCAAATCCATAACAGTTGATATCCAGAACTCCAGCTTGGCCATTCTTACATCTGCGACAGTGATTAACCAGGATGCTTTTTTCAATAGCTATTTTATTATTGCATTTTTCCACATCATAAGGTTCTATTTTTATTTTTTGAGCTCATACAAACCTAGGTTAATGTTTTTCTGATCAGTTTTATTTTTTGACTGTGGAGTTTTTAAACATTGCAATGGAGATTTCACCTAGGTAAAGCTACAAGGCCTTTACTATTTTCTTATGTGTTGTACGTTTGTGTACACTCTTGTGTTTTGTGTTGTATGTCTGTATGTGCGTATGTCCATATTTCTTGTATGAGGAGCGCTCATGAAAAAATGGATCCGAATTATTTTTTTTTTTTTTTTTTTTTTAATTTTTTATTGTGGGTTGTTCAAAACATTACAAATTTCTTGACATATCATATTCCACACTTTGATTCTAGTGGGTTATGAACTCCCACCTTCACCCCATACACAGATTGCAGATTCACATCAGTTACACATCCATTGATTTACAAATTGCCATACTAGTGTCTGTTGTGCTCCGCTGCCTTTCCCATCATCCACCCTCCCCCCTCCCCACCTCTCCCCTCCCCTCCCCTCCTCTCTCTCTACCCCCTCCACTGTATAACCCTGAGGGTCTCCTTCCATTACCCTGCAATTTACCTTCTCTCTCCCTTTCCCTCCCACCTCTCATCCCTGTTAAATGTTAATCTTCTCCTCCTGTTCTTCGTCCCTACTCTGTTCTTAGTTACTTTCCTTATATCAAAGAAGACATTTGGCATTTGTTTATTAGGGATTGGCTAGCTTCACTTAGCATAATCTGCTCTAATGCCATCCATTTCCCTGTAAATTCTATGATTTTGTCATTTTTTAATGCAGAGTAATACTCCATTGTGTATAAATGCCACATTTTTTTTATCCATTCGTCTATTGAAGGGCATCTAGGTTGGTTCCACAGTCTTGCTATTGTGAACTGTGCTGCTATGAACATCGATGTAGCAGTGTCCCTGTAGCATGCTCTTTTTAGGTCGTTAGGGAATAGACCAAGAAGGGGAATAGCTGGGTCAAATGGTGGCTCCATTCCCAGCTTTCCAAGAAATCTCCATACTGCTTTCCAAATTGGCTGCACCAATCTGCAGTCCCACCAGCAATGTACAAGTGTACCCTTTTCCCCACATCCTCGCCAGCACTTGTTGTTGTTTGACTTCCTAATGGCTGCCAATCTTACTGGAGTGAGATGGTATCTTAGGGTGGTTTTGATTTGCATTTCTCTGACAGCTAGAGATGTTGAGCATTTTTTCATGTACTTGTTGATTGACTGTATGTCCTCCTCTGTGAAGTGTCTGTTCAGGTCCTTGGCCCATTTGTTGATTGGGTTGTTTGTTCTCTTATTGTCTAATTTTTTGAGTTCTTTGTATACTCTGGATATTAGGGCTCTATCTGAAGTGTGAGGAGTAAAGATTTGTTCCCAGGATGTAGGCTCCCTATTTACCTCTCTTATTGTTTCTTTTGCTGAGAAAAAACTTCTTAGTTTGAGTAAGTCCCATTTGTTGATTCTAGTTATTAACTTTTGTGCTATGGGTGTCCTATTGAGGAATTTGGAGCCCGACCCCACCGACTGTAGATCGTAGCCAACTTTTTCTTCTATCAGACGGCGCGTCTCTGATTTGATATCAAGTTCCTTGATCCATTTTGAATTCACTTTTGTGCATGGCGAGAGAAAGGGATTCAGTTTCATTTTGTTGCATATGGATTTCCAGTTTTCCCAGCACCATTTGTTGAAGATGCTATCCTTCCTCCATTGCATGCTTTTAGCCCCTTTATCAAATATAAGATAGTTGTAGTTTTGTGGATTGGTTTCTGTGTCCTCTATTCTGTACCATTGGTCCACACGCCTGTTTTGGTACCAGTACCATGCTGTTTTTGTTACTATTGCTCTGTAGTATAGTTTGAAGTCTGGTATCGCTATACCGCCTGATTCACAATTCTTGCTTAGCATTGTTTTTGCTATTCTGGGTCTTTTATTTTTCCATATGAATTTCATGATTGCTTTCTCTATTTCTACAAGAAATGCCATTGGGATTTTGATTGGCATTGCATTAAACCTATAGAGAACTTTTGGTAATATCGCCATTTTGATGATGTTAGTTCTGCCTATCCATGAACAGGGTATATTTTTCCATCTTCTAAGATCTTCTTCTATTTCTCTCTTTAGGGTTCTGTAGTTTTCATTGTATAAGTCTTTCACCTCTTTTGTTAGGTTGATTCCCAAGTATTTTATTTTTTTTGAAGATATTTTGAATGGAGTGGTTGTCCTCATTTCCATTTCAGAGGATTTGTCGCTGATATACAGGAATGCCTTTGATTTATGCGTGTTGATTTTAAATCCTGCCACTTTGCTGAATTCATTTATTAGCTCTAATAGTTTCTTTGTAGAGCCTTTTGGGTCTGCTAGATATAGAATCATATCATCTGCAAATAGTGATAATTTAATTTCTTCTTTTCCTATTTTTATGCCTTTAATTTCTTTCGTCTGTCTAATTGCTCTGGCCAGTGTTTCGAGAACTATGTTGAAGAGAAGTGGAGAGAGAGGGCATCCCTGTCTTGTTCCAGATTTTAGAGGGAATGCCTTCAGTTTTTCTCCATTCAGAATAATGCTAGCCTGAGGCTTAGCATAGATTGCTTTTACAATATTGAGGTATGTTCCTGTTATCCCTAGTTTTTCTAGAGTTTTGAACATAAAGGGATGCTGTACTTTGTCAAATGCTTTTTCCGCATCTATCGAGATGATCATATGATTCTTATTTTTAAGTCTATTGATGTGGTGAATAACATTTATTGATTTCCGTATATTGAACCAGCCTTGCATCCCAGGGATGAATCCTACTTGATCATGGTGTACAATTTTTTTTATATGTTTTTGTATCCGATTCGCCAGAATTTTATTGAGGATTTTTGCATCTAGGTTCATTAGAGATATTGGTCTGTAGTTTTCTTTCTTTGAAGTGTCTTTGTCTGGTTTAGGTATCAGGGTGATGTTGGCCTCATAGAATGAATTTGGAAGTTCTCCCTCCTTTTCTATTTCCTGAAGTAGCTTGAAAAGTATTGGTATTAGTTCTTCTTTAAAGGTTTTGTAAAATTCTGCTGTATACCCATCGGGACCTGGGCTTTTCTTAGTTGGTAGTCTTTTTATGGTTTCTTCTATCTCCTCAATTGATATTGGTCTGTTTAGGTTTTCTATATCCTCCTGACTCAATCTGGGCAGATCATATGACTTAAGAAATTTATCTATGCCTTCACTATCTTCTAATTTATTGGAGTATAAGGATTCAAAATAGTTTTTGATTATCTTCTGTATTTCTGAAGTGTCTGTTGTGATATTGCCTTTTTCATCCCGTATGCTAGTAATTTGAGTTCTCTCTCTTCTTCTCTTCACTAGCATCGCTAAGGGTCTGTCGATTTTGTTTATTTTTTCAAAGAACCAACTTTTAGTTTTGTCAATTTTTTCAATTGTTTCTTTTGTTTCGATTTCATTAATTTCAGCTCTGATTTTAATTATTTCTTGCCTTCTACTTCTTTTGCTGTTGTTTTGCTCTTCTTTTTCAAGGATTTTGAGATGAAGTATGAGATCATTTATTTGTTGGTTTTTTCTTTTTTTAAGGAATGAACTCCAAGCAATGAATTTTCCTCTTAGAACTGCTTTCAATGTGTCCCATAGATTCCGATATGTTGTGTCTGTGTTTTCATTTATCTCTAAGAATTTTTTAATTTCCTCCTTGATGTCTTCTATAACCCATTGATCATTCAGTAACCTATTGTTCATTCTCCAATTGATGTATGCTTTTTCCTTCCTTTTTTTATCATTGATTTTCAGTTTCATTCCATTATGATCAGATAAGATGCATGGTAATATCTCTACTCCTTTATATTGTCTAAGAGTTGCCCTGTGACATAATATATGATCTATTTTTGAAAAGGATCCATGTGCTGCTGAGAAAAAAGTGTAACTGCTTGATGTTGGGTGGTATACTCTATATATGTCAATTAGGTCTAGGTTATTAATAGTGTTATTGAGTTCTATAGTTTCCTTATTCAACTTTTGTTTGGAAGATCTGTCCAGTGGCGAGAGAGGTGTGTTGAAGTCTCCCATGATTATGGTATGGTGGTCTATTAGACTCTTGAACTTGAGAAGAGTTTGTTTGACGAACATAGCTGCACCATTGTTTGGGGCATAAATATTTATGATTGTTATGTCTTGTTGGTGTATGGTTCCCTTAAGCAGTATGTAGTGTCCCTCTTTATCTCTTTTGATTAACTTTGGCTTGAAATCTATTTTATTTGATATGAGTATGGACACTCCTGCTTGTTTCCGAAGTCCATATGAGTGATATGATTTTTCCCAACCTTTCACCTTCACCCTATGTATATCTTTTCCTATCAAATGCGTCTCCTGTAGGCAGCATATTGTTGGGTCTTGTTTTGTGATCCATTCTACTAGCCTGTGTCTCTTAATTGGTGAGTTTAAGCCATTAACATTTAGGGTTATTATTGAGATATGGGTTGTTCTTCCAGCCATATTTGTTTATTTCTGTTACTAAACATGGTTTGTTTTCCTCTTTGATTGTTCCCCCCCCCCTTTACTGTCCTACCTCCCACTGTTGGTTTTCATTGTTATTTTCCATTTCCTCTTCCTGTAATACTTTGGCTAGGATGTTTTGAAGAGATGGTTTTCTAGCTGCGAATTCTTTAAACTTTTGTTTATCGTGGAAGGTTTTAATTTCATTCTCCATCCTGAAGCTTAATTTCGCTGGATACACAATTCTTGGTTGGAACCCATTATCTTTCAGTGTTTGAAATATGTTATTCCAGGATCTTCTAGCTTTCAGAGTCTGTGTTGAAAGATCAGCTGTTATCCTGATTGGCTTGCCCCTAAATGTAATCTGCTTCCTTTCTCTTGTAGCTTTTAAAATTCTCTCCTTATTCTGTATGTTGGGCATCTTCATTATAATGTGTCTAGGTGTGGATCTCTTATGATTTTGCACATTCGGCGTCCTGTAGGCTTCTAGGATTTGGGATTCTGTCTCATTCTTCAAGTCTGGGAAGTTTTCTTGTATTATTTCATTGAATAGACTGCTCATTCCTTTGGTTTGGAGCTCTGTACCTTCCTGTATCCCAATGACTCTTAAGTTTGGTCTCTTAATGTTATCCCATATTTCTTGGATGTTCTGCTCATGGTTTCTTAACAGTCTTGCTGAGCTGTCTATGTTCTTTTCCAGTTGAAATACTTTGTCTTCATTGTCTGATGTTCTATCTTCTAAGTGTTCTACTCTGTTGGTAGTATTCTCCATTGAGTTTTTAAGTTGGTTTATTGCTTCCTGCATTTCTAGGATTTCTGATTGCTTGTTTTTTATAACCTCTATCTCCCTGTATAGTTGATCCTTTGCTTCCTGGATTTGTTTGCGTAATTCGTTGTCGAAGTGATCTTTCATTGTCTGATTTTGCTGTTTAATGTCTTCCTTGATACTCCAGATCATCTGAAGCATGTATATCCTGAATTCTTTATCTGACATTCCATCTGCTGCAGCTGTTACCTCTTCTAAAGTTGCGTTGACCTGCATTGCTTGTGGTCCTTTCTTTCCTTGTCTTTTCATACTGCTTGCGTATCTTTCCTGCAGGTGCGGGCGGCGGCTCTGCTCTCTCCTTATTCCAATTGGGGTGTCGTGGCTACCACGCCGGCAGGTCACTGGGCCTGTTCTGGGAGCTGGTGGCGGCTCTGTTCTGCCCCTACTCCAATTGGGGTGACGTGTCTGTCGTACCAGCAGGCCACTGGGCCTGTCCCGCTGGTCGGTCGCAGATCTGCCCACCTTTCGGGCACGGGTGGAGGCTCTGCTTTGCCCCTACTCCAATTGGGGTGTCGTGACTACCCCGCCTGCAGGATGCTGGGTCTGTTCCTGGCAAGGGAGGCGACTCTGCTCTGTCACTACTCCAATTAGGGTGGTGTTTGTACCCCGCCGGCAGGCTCCTGGGCCTGATCCGCCGGTCTGTTGTAGGTCTGCCTACCTTGAAGGCGCGGGCGGCGGATCTGCCCTGCCCCTCCTACCACGCCTGCGGACCCCTGGGCCTGATCTGCAGGTTGATCACTGGTCTGCTCACCCTGCGGGCACGGGTGGCGGTTCCGCTCCACCCCCACTCCAATTGGGGTCACGTGACCACCACACCGGCAGGGCCTGATCCGGGCGTGGGATAAGGATCTGCTCTGCCCCTACTCGAGTTGGGGTGACGTGTGTATCACACTGGCAGGCCACTGGGCCTGACCCGCCAGGCTTTCACAGGTCTGTTTACCTTGCAAGCGCGAAGGGCGGCTCTGCCCTGCCCCTCCTACCACGCCCATGTACTACTGGGTCGTGGGTCTGCCCACCTGGCGGGTGTGGGTGGCGGCTCCGCTCCGCCCCCTCTCCAATTGGGGTCACGCGGTCACCACGCTGGCGAGCCGCTGGGCCTGCTCCGGGGGCTGGCGGCGGCCCGGCTCCTGCCCTCTGGCTCGAGGACAAATTGAGGAGACTCGGGTGACTGAGCCTCACCCCCCTTACCAGGAGACCAACTGCTTATGTCACCGCTGGTATTGATGAAGATCTCTCCTCCACCGCTTTCTGCTGACATCAGATCTCTGCCATGTTGGTATCCTATGCGAATGGCAGCATTTCGTTCCCCTTGCCAGGCAACCCAAGCAATGGGTGAGTCCTGACCTGCCCTCAGCAGGACCCGGACCGAGACACAGTTTCCGCGGGCTCCTAGCCCCGGTCCAGGGAAGTTCCGGGAGCCGGAACTCGGCCGCTCCGTGCTCGGTGTAAGCTCCTATAAGTGTAAGCTCCAAGAAGCAGCCCCCGCGGGCTCAGTTCCGGGAGCCGGAATTCGGCCGCTTAGTGCTTGGTGTATGCTCTGATAGTAGCAGGGTCCAAGAAGCAGCCTCCGCGGGCTCCGCAGCCCTGAGCCAGGGCGGTTCCGGGACGGTTCTGGGAGCCGGAACTCGGCCGCTCTGTGCTCGGTGTAAGCTCCTATAAGTGTAAGCTCCAAGAAGCAGTCCCCGCGGGCTCAGTTCCGGGAGCTGGAATTCGGCTTCTTGGTGTTTCGTGTTTGCTCTGATAGTAGCAGGGTCCAAGAAGCAGCCTCCGCAGGCTCCGCAGCCCGGAGCCAGGGCGGTTCCGGGACGGTTCCGGGAGCCGGGACTCGGCCGCCCCGCGCTCCGTGTTCACTCCGATAAGATCAGATTTTAAGAAGCCCCCAGGCGCTGAACCCTAGCAATCTGTCTGCAAGCCGCAGGCGAATTGCAGCCTGAAATTACCTGTTCTATGGCTGAATGAGCTGCGGTCAGTCAAAAACAGGTGTGGTGACGTCAGTTTACCAACATGGTGGCTGCTGGCCTCCTCTGTGGTCTGACCGGTGTGGAGAACCGAGATGGACCGCTTCCTTCCCCGTCTCGAACCCAGAATTCAGCCCTGAGTGCGGTGCTTGCGCGTCTGGCAGAAACTGCAGCGCTGTAACCCTGCGTCTCTATCCCAGCGCGCCTTGCAGACTCTAGCCGCGGGGCGATTTGCTGAATAAGCAGTGTTACCCTCCGTGCGACAAACCTCTCGCGTTTGAGTCCCCGTAGCCGATCCTCATGCGATGGAAATCCTTCCTCCAGGTTCCGGCGCACCCCACTATTGCTGGAAATTCCTAACAAGATATCCTTTAGCCGTCCTGACTTGTCATACTCCCACACAGTGAAGCAGCACACGGGGGTAATGCACTCCCCTCGCCGCCATCTTCCCTCCTCTCTCTCTCTCTCTTGGATCCGAATTATTATTATTTTTTTATTCACGTGATTTAAATGGTTTAATTTAAATTATGTAAACAGCTGTTAAGGATTGTTTTTAAAGGTGGTTAACAGATCTGTTTGTTTACTAATTTAAATTAGGTAAAAAGCTGTTAAGGATTGTTTTTAAAGTAGGTTAACAGATCTGTTTGTTTACTTTCACCTTTCCTTTTCATTATATTTAATAATTCTTTTCAGGATAATGTCTCTTTAGCTTCATTGCCAGAATTCCTATCTCCATCCCAGTGCCGGTGAAGAACTTAACAAGTAATGCTCAATCAAAGAGTCAACTTACTTTGGGAGGAAACGGATTTTGGGAGGAAATGGACATATTGATAGATTCCTCTGCTTTGAACTGCTTGCAGAACTTGCCTGGACTATGTAACTATTGTTTGGTGCAGCGAATTGTGGTAATGCTGGCATATCTTTGCTGATGGTGTCACTAGTGATGCAATTTTTATTTCCTTGCCAGTGCACCCCATGTTAATTGTGGTAGTGCTGACATATCTTTGCTGATGGTGTCACCAGTGATGCAATTTTTCCCAAGGAGCCGTCAATTGGCTTGGTGTCGTGGCATTTCTGTATCCTCCTCCCTTCTGCTAGTGATGGTCTAAAATTTGGGGGCCAATGGCTTATGCTGGACCGGTAGTCAGTGACGGGTATGATCCAATTGCAGTGGTATCAACCTAAGACAGGAGGCTGACGCCTAAATGTCAGTTTTCTGATGACGGGTAAGAACCATATGTTGAATTGGACAACCTACCAGGCACAGTCCATAAGCCACATTAACCTCACTCCCCCACTGGCACCAAGGCCAAATTTGGGGGCCAACAGAGGTGAGGCAAAGAACCTCACCCCCCCACTGGTGCATAGACCTATCCACAAGTATGGCTGTATGCTGGACCGGTAGTCAGTGACGGGTATGATTCAATTGCAGTGGTATCAACCTAAGACAGGAGGCTGACGCCTAAAGGTCAGTTTTTCCCATGACGGGTAAGAACCATATGTTGAATTGGACAACCTACCAGGCACGGTCCTTAAGCCACATTGCTTGTTGTTTAATTAATCAGAAGGGGGGAGATGCTGGGAGCCATTAGCCAAGTAGGTATGACAATTTCCTTGCCAGCGTACCCCATGTTGCTGACATGTTGCAGTGACATTGAATGTAAGTGACCTTGCTCAAGGACCAAGGCAGATTAGGGTGTTCCCGGTTTTAAGATAATCTTGTTTAGGGCGTTCCCAGTTTAGGTTCCAGGTTTAAGGTTTAAGATTATTCCTGCTGAGAATAGGGCGTATCCTGCTGCCTGAGTTCCCCTTGAGTTCTCACGGGATTCAGACAGTATATTTTGGAGATAGAAGCCCAGTGGAGGTGAATTTGGGAGAGAAGGTGGATTTGGGAAGAGAACGTGGATTTCCCCAGAACGTGATTGTAGACGGCTGGTGTGAGTTCGGGAATAAAGAGTTGCTGTTTGAATCTACAAGCTGTGTGGTGGCTCGTGATTGTGTGCCCAGCCAGACTGCGGCATTTGTGCCCAGCCAGACTGCGGCACATAAGTAAGCTGGTCACCCTCTCTGGAACTGTGAGTTTGTCTGGGAGATTCAGGTGTGCTCACATGGGGTGCACACCAGGTTGCTCCCAACACACCTTCTAAATTAGCCCCAAACTGAAACAGTCACACTTGTCCATTGTTGGTGGGACTGTAGACCAGTACGACTCTCTGGGAAGCAATATGAAAATGCCTCAAAAAAACTGGGATGGACCCACAATAAGACCAGCTATCCCACTCCTAGGTATTTCCCCAAAAGAACTGAAATCAGCATACTACAGCAATGCAGCCAATTCACAGTAGCCAAATGGTGAGATCAACCCAGATGCCCATCAATGCATGAATGGATTAATAAAGTGGTGTATATATACTCGATGGGGTTTTCCTCAGCTGCAAAGAAAAACAAAATCATGGCATTGGCTGGTAAATGGAAGGAAATGGGGAACATCATGCCAAGTGAAATAGGCCAGATTCAGAAAATCAAGGGTCAAGTTTTTTCTCTGCTATGCAGAAGCTAGGCCAACCTAAAGGAAAGGAGAAGGGAAGGGTAGCACATCACAGAGACAAGGGGAAGACCAGTCATGCACAAGAAGGGGAGCCAGAGTCAGAACACAGGGCCAGGAAGGGCAGGAAATGTGGAATGGATATTCACTCATTCAGTGAATATATACACACATGTTATGTGTGCAATGTGTGTATACAAATACAGCACAGGGATCCACCTTTATGTGTGAGTAAAAAGAACCAATTGAATATAAATAAATAGAAAAGCCAAGTCCAGCAGAGCAGAGGAAGGAAAGTGAGGTAGGGAAGGGGGAAAAGAGGGCAGGGGAGAGGTGAACTGAAATCAAATTCCATGCATTTCTGATTTTGTTAGGATGAACCCAGCTACTAAATATAACTATAAAACTCTAAAAAAAAAAAATAGCGCCAAACCCAAACCTCCCAAATTGTTGAAAAAAGTAAATAAATTATTACATATTTATGTGAAATTCTACAATGTTAAAAGAGAAGAGTCTTCAGGTACCAACAGAAGGTTCATTGACACATTTTACAACTAAAATATTGAGTGAAATTAATCTCTCACAGAGGAATACACATTTCCTGAAAGTTCTTGAACTACACTTTATTTTAAGGAATGCATAAGTGTCAGTCAGCTTTTGTGTCATTGTGACCAAAGTACCAGAGAAAAACAACTCAGGGAAGGAAAGTTCATCTGGGGCTCACAGTTTCAGAGGTCTCAGTCCATAGACAGCAGACTCCATTGCTCTGAGACTGAGGTGAGGCAGCACTATTTGGGGTAAAGGCCCAGAGGAGGAAAGCTGCTCGGCTCAGGGGAGGTCAGGAGGCAGAGAGGGGCATGGGCACACATATCCTTGCAGGGCATGCCCAGGGACCATCCATCCCCACTGCTACACCTACCATCACATCAGTCCAGTCAAACTAAGATGTAGGGCTAGGTTACATCTCTCACAATCCAGTCACCTTACCTCTGAATATTTCTGCATTAACAGGAGCTTGGGGGGACACCTCACATCCCCATGGTAACAGCATATTTGCTGTATAAAAACGGGGAAAAAATGGGAATATTGAATATATCAACTCAAGAAACACATTCATGAAATAAGTGTCTGATTTACCATATCTTTTTAGAATTGCACATTTTTTTTTCATACTTTTCAGGATCTATGTCACTTGTAAAACTAAAGAAGTCCTTATATTTGTTTATTTCTGGAAATAATCACGAGGTTATCTAATGACAGTGATTGGGCCTGGTCATGAAGTTCTCATTTCTGGTGCCTGAGGGTTTGAACTTCTGGTGCTTGTTTAGGGAGCTTCCTTTTACTGCATGTGTAGGAGTAAAGGATGTGTCCCCCTAGGTGCCAAGAAACTCAAATCTCAGCACTCTGGTCCTGCCCCCAGCTGCTTGGGGATGGCCATGCTCATGCAGTGGTGGCTTCTCCTGGAGGTCTAGGGGGGTGAAGTGCCCTGCCATCACTGAGGGAGAGCCACCTTGTCCACAGCCACCTTCCAGGGAAGGGTCCTGAGTTTCCTACAGCCCCTAGCTGTGCCAGATGTGCATCTGAGAACTCAGAGGTGGGAGCAACCTGAGGGCTGCCAGAGGTGAAGGAAGCACACCAGACAGTGGCGGCTGAGCAGGGCAGCAGTGAAGCAGGTTTGAAAAAAGGACTAATTAGTGGAAAACTTCTGATGATTTCAACCTTCTTGAGTTTATTCCCCTCTGCTCTCAGCATAAAAACATGGCCAACCTTGTTCAACCCAATGAAAACAAAAAGTAAGAAGAAGATTTCTCTCCCCTTTTTTTTCCAGTATTTTGAAGTAATTGAAACTTATTAGTTGAAGTCTTCCTTCATATCCTAAATTCAAGAGCATGAAATGTCACCAGGCACGTGTTCATGTGTAATCTCAATGAATCGGGAGGCTGAAGTAAGAAGATCACAGATTCAGGGCCAGCCTCAGCTGCTTAATGAGGTCCTTTCTCAACATAAAAAGGGTGAAGTGTAGCTCAGTGGTAGATCATCCATGGTTTAATCTCCAGTACAAAGAAAAAAAAAAGAGTGGTCATAATTTTAATGAATTAAATTCGTTTCAACACATTCCTTTACTCCATGATTTTTACATTATAAGTGACTCCACAGAGTTACCTATAATTTTGTGGTGACTATCAATGAAAGCATTTAACAAATTCCAAAACACTTGTCATTTTTATAATGTTTATATTTAGAAAAAAATCTGCTTGCAATTTTGATATTTATCTCAAATTTATCTTCATGCTTCTCTGAACATCTTTTTTAATTCTAATTTATTTTGTCAGTAATCAGCTCAGTGGTAGATATCCTCTATTATTGTATCACTGGACCTCATCTCTTCCACCATCTTCTCCTTCTGTTAGTTGATTAGGTGTCCACAACATCAGCTGCCTAAAACGTGCTCATGAATTCTGACAAACATCCAAAATTTATGTCTTCTCCTGCAAAACTCAGATCTAAAACCTTAGGCACTCAGGTCACTCCCTAGGCACCTGTAAAATACATATATTCTTACATTCCCAGAAATTCTATTTTGCTCAAATATTTGTCTCTTCATTTATTCACCCATACAAAATGGAGTTGCTGATACTGCAAGTCACACCTCATGGGCTTAATATTTGCAATACAGCATGAGGAACACACCTGTAGTCCTGGATCTCTTGGAATGATTCATTTAGCTAGAGGGAAGCATAATAGAGACAATAAGAAATGTTATTAGTGTTCTGTAGCCAAGAACTCTGCATGACTTTGGTGGAGGCAGGTTCCATTCCCCTAGCTGTGAAGATGGTGATGTTTGCAGAAGAGACTATGAAACTCAGGGCATGGAAATACACAGGCTCGGGATTGAATGTAGCTTGAATACCCCACAAGGAGGGAATCTGAGGTACATCATAATCTGAGAATCACTTGGCCTCCCTACTGTGAACCCAAGTCCAACAGAGGTGCAGCATGCAAAGGGAGGGTGAAGAGTTGAAGTTTCCTCCCGGTCAGGTCCTGGGGGTACCCTTAGGGAGCACCTGCACTTCTATTGGTGAACGTCTGGTGGAAGTTCCTTCCTGTCTTTCTATGTCAGTGCATAATTGTACTTTCCCACCAAAGCACACAAGGGCTCTAATTTCCCTCCTCTTCCTGATACTGGCTACCCACATACTGTTATTTTCACATCTAACTGTTTAACTCTAGACTAATTTATACACTTCTAGGACAGTGAATCAAAATATGGACTAAGCATTCAGGAAGTGCTAGCAATTACTTTTTAAAATAATGTTTCAGGCCAGGAGTGGTGGTACACACCTGTAATCCCAGCTACAGGAGACTGTACAGGAGAATCACAAGTTCAAAGCCAGCCTCAGCCATTAAGCGAGGCCCTAAACAACTTAGTGAGACCTCATCCCAAAATAAAAAATAAAATTGACTGGGGTCAAAGCTCATTGGTTAAGTACCCCTGGATTCAAATGCCAGCACCACAAAATAGGGGGAAAAATTTTAATGATGTATGTTAGGTAGCTTCAAATTTTGTAATTTTTTAAAATTATTTTTTATTCTAATTTGTTATATATGACAGCAGAATGCATCACAATTCATATTATACATCTAGAGCACAGTTTTTCATGTCTTTGGTTGTACACAAAGTAGAATCACACCATTCATGTCTTCATACATGTACTTAGGGTAATGATGACCATCTCATTCCACCTTCTTTCCTACCTCCATACCCCCTCTACTCTCCTCCCTCCCCTTTGCTCCACCTAGAGTTTGTCTAATCCTCCCATGCTCCCTCACAACCCCACTGTAAATCAGCCTCCTTATATCAGAGAAAACATTTGGCATTTGGGTTTTGGGGATTGGCTAACTTCATTTAGCATTATCTTCTCTAACTCCATCCATTTACCTGCAAATGCCATGATTTTGTTCTTCTTTAATGCTGAATAGTATTCCATTGAGTATACATATCACATTTTCTTTATTCATTCATCAACTGAAGGGTATCTAGGTTGGTTCTACAGTTTAGCTATTGTGAATTGTGCTGCTATAAACATTGATGTGGCTGTGTCCCTGTAGTATGCTGTTTTTAAGTCCTTTGGGTATAAACCAAGGAGTGTGATAGCTGGATCAAATGGTGGTTCCATTCCCAGCTTTCCAAGTATTCTCCATACTGCTTTTCATGTTGGCTGCACCAGTTTATAGCCCCACCTGCAGTGTATGAGTGTGCCTTTTTCCCCACATCCTCTCCAACCCTTACTGTTGTTTGTCTTCATAATAGCTGCCATTCTGACTGGAGTGAGAAGAAATCTTAGAGTAGTTTTTATTTGCATTTCTTTAATTGCTAGAGATGTTGAACATTTTTTCATATATTTGTTGATTGATTGTATATCATCTTCTGAGAAATGTCTGTTCAGTTCCTTCACCCATTTGTTGACTGGGTAATTTTTTTTTCATGTTAAGATTTTTGAGTGCTTTATATATCCTAAGATTAGTGCTCTATCTGATGTGCCTGTGGTAAAGATTTGCTCCCATTCTGTAGGTTCTCTATTCACCTCACTGATTGTTTCTTTTGCTGAGAAGAAGCTTTTTAGTTTGAATCCATCCCATTTATTGATCCTTGGTTTTAATTCTTATGCTATAGACATCTTATTAAGGAAATTGGAGCCTAATCTGACATGATTGAGATTTAGGCCTACTTTTTCTTCAAATAAGCACAATGTCTCTGGTTTAATTCCTAGGTCCTTGATCCACTTTGAGTTGAGTTTTGTGCATGGTGAGAGATAGGGGTTTAATTTCATTTTGTTGCATGTGGATTTTCAGTTTTCCCAGCACCATTTGTTGAAGAGGCTATCTTTTCTCCAATGTATGTTTTGGCACCTTTGTCTAATATGAGATAACTGTATTTATGTGGGTTAGTCTCTGTGTCCTCTATTCTGTACCATTGGTCTACAGGTCTATTTTGGTGCCAATGTAATGATGTTTTTGTTACTATTGCTCTGTAGTGCAGTTTAAGATCTGATATAGTGATGCCTCCTGCTTCACTCTTCTTGCTAAGGATTGTTTTAGCTATTCTGGGTCTCTTATTTTTTCAGATAAATTTCATGACTTTTATTTCTATTTCTATGAGGAATGTCATTGGGATTTTGATTGGAATTGCATTAAATCTGTATAGTGCTTTTGGTGGTATGGTCATTTTAACAATATTAATTCTGCAAAGCAAGAGCAAAATAGATCTTTCCATCTTCTAAAGTCTTCTTCAATTTCTTTCTTTAGTGCTCTGTGGTTTTCACTATAGAGGTCTTTCATCTCTTCTGTTAAATTGACTCTCAAGTATTTTTTTTAGGCTATTGTAAATGGGGTAGTTTTCCTCATTTCCCTTTTAGAGGACTTGACACTAATGTACAGAAATGCCTTTGATTTATGGGTATTGATTTTATATCCTGCTACTTTGCTGAATTTATTTATTCATATTTTGTAATTTTTAACATTTTAAAGTAGTTTTTCTTTTATTGCTTATGTAAAATAGTTATCATAACTCATGGTAATGGTGCCACCTATTTCATATGGTTATCATAAGTTTACTACTAACACCCTTACTATTTTGGGAGATTACTAGTGCATATTATTTACTATGGGTGCTAACAGCTAGTAGATAGTACTTACTAAAGGTTGGCTAAGGCGATAAGGTCTAAGAGGGTGAAAACCTACCTCCTGCCCTGATGGTGGAGGGACAGTATTCTGCAGTTAGTGGAGCCAGCCTTGACCGACTGATGATTTCTCTTGAGGTCCCTGTGTTTCTCATGGAGGTTGTGTTTGCAAGTTCACCTGTTCAATTTGGAAAACTTTTACTTTTCTTTTAATTACAGAGTTTTTCTTTTTGGTTGCATAAATTGATCTCTGGAGACCACCGTTCCACTTGAAGCCCTGCCTCTAGGGAAGCCACTGTGCTGAACCTTGGCTTCCCTCCTGCTTTCCAGCTCCAATAACCTGAAGATGAACAAGATCACAGACTTCATGTCAGTTCTTCCTAGAGGCATATGGAGAAGGCACACCACCGCAGGCGAATGTACTTGCACACACACACACACACACAGTTGTAATCTCCATAAATTTGTTTTCTAACATTTTGAGACTGTCTGAAAAAGGAAATAACTTTTAGAAGCATTCCCACTGTGGACCATACCCAAGTCATGCACTTAAAAGTAAAGAAAACTGGAAGCAATGCCCTCAAACACTCACAAACTTCTGATACACTGTAGCGGGTGAGTAGATGTTCTTTGTTCCCATTTCCTCTTTATATTCTCTCTATGGCTGTGACTCTCCATTTCTTTTCCATCTGCTTTCACTTATTGAGGAACTCATGCAGAGTTTTCTGCTTGACTAGATGGAGCCCCATTACCTCTCCACCTGTGTTCAGTCTCTGCCAGACTTTGCTGTACACCACGGCACACAGTGATTGCTCACAGTTAAGCCAGCTCTATGGGGACCACAGGAGGATCTCATTCTAGTGACATCCTGTAATCAAATGTTGCTTTGCACTTCTCCATCAGCCATTCACATGTCCTCTGTCATGATCACAGGAATGAAACTGATTGCAGTTTTTCTCACCACATCACCTTACTGACACGTTCAGTGCTTATTAATTAAAATATTGAACTCATGTTGATGTATTTGGAAAGGTCATTATAAAGGATTATAGTACAAACCTCCACTTTAAACCAAATCCTTTTTCTTCTCATATCCTGAAATGAGAAAGGATATGAGGAAGAGATATTCTTATAAGAAATTTATCTGCACATCTACTTGCTTTCCAGTGTGCTACAAATATGTAATAATAAAAGTGAATTAGGGGGGACGAAGATGGCGGCGAAGGGAGTGCATTACCCCCGTGTGCTGCTTCACTGTGTGGGAGTATGACAAGTCAGGACGGCTAAAGGATATCTTGTTAGGGATTTCCAGCAATAGTGGGGTGCGACGGAACCTGGAGGAAGGATTTCCATCGCATGAGGATCGGCTACGGGGACTCAAACGCGAGAGGTTTGTCGCACGGAGGGTAACACTGCTTATTCAGCAAATCGCCCCGCGGCTAGAGTCTGCAAGGCGCGCTGGGATAGAGACGCAGGGTTACAGCGCTGCAGTTTCTGCCAGACGCGCAAGCACCGCACTCAGGGCTGAATTCTGGGTTCGAGACGGGGAAGGAAGCGGTCCATCTCGGTTCTCCACACCGGTCAGACCACAGAGGAGGCCAGCAGCCACCATGTTGGTAAACTGACGTCACCACACCTGTTTTTGACTGACCGCAGCTCATTCAGCCATAGAACAGGTAATTTCAGGCTGCAATTCGCCTGCGGCTTGCAGACAGATTGCTAGGGTTCAGCGCCTGGGGGCTTCTTAAAATCTGATCTTATCGGAGTGAACACGGAGCGCGGGGCGGCCGAGTCCCGGCTCCCGGAACCGTCCCGGAACCGCCCTGGCTCCGGGCTGCGGAGCCTGCGGAGGCTGCTTCTTGGACCCTGCTACTATCAGAGCAAACACGAAACACCAAGAAGCCGAATTCCAGCTCCCGGAACTGAGCCCGCGGGGACTGCTTCTTGGAGCTTACACTTATAGGAGCTTACACCGAGCACAGAGCGGCCGAGTTCCGGCTCCCGGAACCGTCCCGGAACCGCCCTGGCTCAGGGCTGCGGAGCCCGCGGAGGCTGCTTCTTGGACCCTGCTACTATCAGAGCATACACCAAGCACTAAGCGGCCGAATTCCGGCTCCCGGAACTGAGCCCGCGGGGGCTGCTTCTTGGAGCCTACACTTATAGGAGCTTACACCGAGCACGGAGCGGCCGAGTTCCGGCTCCCGGAACTTCCCTGGACCGGGGCTAGGAGCCCGCGGAAACTGTGTCTCAGTCCGGGTCCTGCTGAGGGCAGGTCAGGACTCACCCATTGCTTGGGTTGCCTGGCAAGGGGAACGAAATGCTGCCATTCGCATAGGATACCAACATGGCAGAGATCTGATGTCAGCAGAAAGCGGTGGAGGAGAGATCTTCATCAATACCAGCGGTGACATAAGCAGTTGGTCTCCTGGTAAGGGGGGTGAGGCTCAGTCACCCGAGTCTCCTCAATTTGTCCTCGAGCCAGAGGGAAGGAGCCGGGCCGCCGCCAGCCCCCGGAGCAGGCCCAGCGGCTCGCCAGCGTGGTGACCGCGTGACCCCAATTGGAGAGGGGGCGGAGCAGAGCCGCCACCCACACCCGCCAGGTGGGCAGACCCACGACCCAGTAGTACATGGGCGTGGTAGGAGGGGCAGGGCAGAGCCGCCCTTCGCGCTTGCAAGGTAAACAGACCTGTGACAGCCTGGCGGGTCAGGCCCAGTGGCCTGCCAGTGTGGTACACACGTCACCCCAACTCGAGTAGGGGCAGAGCAGATCCTTATCCCACGCCCGGATCAGGCCCTGCCGGTGTGGTGGTCACGTGACCCCAATTGGAGTGGGGGTGGAGCGGAACCGCCACCCGTGCCCGCAGGGTGAGCAGACTAGTGATCAACCTGCAGATCAGGCCCAGGGGTCCGCAGGCGTGGTAGGAGGGGCAGGGCAGATCCGCCGCCCGCGCCTTCAAGGTAGGCAGACCTACAACAGACCGGCGGATCAGGCCCAGGAGCCTGCCGGCGGGGTACAAACACCACCCTAATTGGAGTAGTGACAGAGCAGAGTCGCCTCCCTTGCCAGGAACAGACCCAGCATCCTGCAGGCGGGGTAGTCACGACACCCCAATTGGAGTAGGGGCAAAGCAAAGCCTCCACTCGTGCCCGAAAGGTGGGCAGATCTGCGACCGACCAGCAGGACAGGCCCAGTGGCCTGCTGGTACGACAGACACGTCACCCCAATTGGAGTAGGGGCAGAACAGAGCCGCCACCAGCTCCCAGAACAGGCCCAGTGACCTGCCGGCGTGGTAGCCACGACACCCCAATTGGAATAAGGAGAGAGCAGAGCCGCCGCCCGCACCTGCAGGAAAGATACGCAAGCAGTATGAAAAGACAAGGAAAGAAAGGACCACAAGCAATGCAGGTCAACGCAACTTTAGAAGAGGTAACAGCTGCAGCAGATGGAATGTCAGATAAAGAATTCAGGATATACATGCTTCAGATGATCTGGAGTATCAAGGAAGACATTAAACAGCAAAATCAGACAATGAAAGATCACTTCGACAACGAATTACACAAACAAATCCAGGAAGCAAAGGATCAACTATACAGGGAGATAGAGGTTATAAAAAACAAGCAATCAGAAATCCTAGAAATGCAGGAAGCAATAAACCAACTTAAAAACTCAATGGAGAATACTACCAACAGAGTAGAACACTTAGAAGATAGAACATCAGACAATGAAGACAAAGTATTTCAACTGGAAAAGAACATAGACATCTCAGCAAGACTGTTAAGAAACCATGAGCAGAACATCCAAGAAATATGGGATAACATTAAGAGACCAAACTTAAGAGTCATTGGGATACAGGAAGGTACAGAGCTCCAAACCAAAGGAATGAGCAGTCTATTCAATGAAATAATACAAGAAAACTTCCCAGACTTGAAGAATGAGACAGAATCCCAAATCCTAGAAGCCTACAGGACGCCGAATGTGCAAAATCATAAGAGATCCACACCTAGACACATTATAATGAAGATGCCCAACATACAGAATAAGGAGAGAATTTTAAAAGCTACAAGAGAAAGGAAGCAGATTACATTTAGAGGCAAGCCAATCAGGATAACAGCTGATCTTTCAACACAGACTCTGAAAGCTAGAAGATCCTGGAATAACATATTTCAAACACTGAAAGATAATGGGTTCCAACCAAGAATTGTGTATCCAGCGAAATTAAGCTTCAGGATGGAGAATGAAATTAAAACCTTCCACGATAAACAAAAGTTTAAAGAATTCGCAGCTAGAAAACCATCTCTTCAAAACATCCTAGCCAAAGTATTACAGGAAGAGGAAATGGAAAATAACAATGAAAACCAACAGTGGGAGGTAGGACAGTAAAGGGGGGGGGAAACAATCAAAGAGGAAAACAAACAATGTTTAGTAACAGAAATAAACAAATATGGCTGGAAGAACAACCCATATCTCAATAATAACCCTAAATGTTAATGGCTTAAACTCACCAATTAAGAGACACAGGCTAGTAGAATGGATCACAAAACAAGACCCAACAATATGCTGCCTACAGGAGACGCATTTGATAGGAAAAGACATACATAGGCTGAAGGTGAAAGGTTGGGAAAAATCATATCACTCATATGGACTTCGGAAACAAGCAGGCGTGTCCATACTCATATCAAATAAAATAGATTTCAAGCCAAAGTTAATCAAAAGAGATAAAGAGGGACACTACATACTGCTTAAGGGAACCATACACCAACAAGACATAACAATCATAAATATTTATGCCCCAAACAATGGTGCAGCTATGTTCGTCAAACAAACTCTTCTCAAGTTCAAGAGTCTAATAGACCACCACACCATAATCATGGGAGACTTCAACACACCTCTCTCGCCACTGGACAGATCTTCCAAACAAAAGTTGAATAAGGAAACTATAGAACTCAATAACACTATTAATAACCTAGACCTAATTGACATATATAGAGTATACCACCCAACATCAAGCAGTTACACTTTTTTCTCAGCAGCACATGGATCCTTCTCAAAAATAGATCATATATTATGTCACAGGGCAACTCTTAGACAATATAAAGGAGTAGAGATATTACCATGCATCTTATCTGATCATAATGGAATGAAACTGAAAATCAACGATAAAAAAAGGAAGGAAAAAGCATACATCAATTGGAGAATGAACAATAGGTTACTGAATGATCAATGGGTTATAGAAGACATCAAGGAGGAAATTAAAAAATTCTTAGAGATAAATGAAAACACAGACACAACATATCGGAATCTATGGGACACATTGAAAGCAGTTCTAAGAGGAAAATTCATTGCTTGGAGTTCATTCCTTAAAAAAAGAAAAAACCAACAAATAAATGATCTCATACTTCATCTCAAAATCCTTGAAAAAGAAGAGCAAAACAACAGCAAAAGAAGTAGAAGGCAAGAAATAATTAAAATCAGAGCTGAAATTAATGAAATCGAAACAAAAGAAACAATTGAAAAAATTGACAAAACTAAAAGTTGGTTCTTTGAAAAAATAAACAAAATCGACAGACCCTTAGCGATGCTAGTGAAGAGAAGAAGAGAGAGAACTCAAATTACTAGCATACGGGATGAAAAAGGCAATATCACAACAGACACTTCAGAAATACAGAAGATAATCAAAAACTATTTTGAATCCTTATACTCCAATAAATTAGAAGATAATGAAGGCATAGATAAATTTCTTAAGTCATATGATCTGCCCAGATTGAGTCAGGAGGATATAGGAAACCTAAACAGACCAATATCAATTGAGGAGATAGAAGAAACCATAAAAAGACTACCAACTAAGAAAAGCCCAGGTCCCGATGGGTATACAGCAGAATTTTACAAAACCTTTAAAGAAGAACTAATACCAATACTTTTCAAGCTACTTCAGGAAATAGAAAAGGAGGGAGAACTTCCAAATTCATTCTATGAGGCCAACATCACCCTGATACCTAAACCAGACAAAGACACTTCAAAGAAAGAAAACTACAGACCAATATCTCTAATGAACCTAGATGCAAAAATCCTCAATAAAATTCTGGCGAATCGGATACAAAAACATATAAAAAAAATTGTACACCATGATCAAGTAGGATTCATCCCTGGGATGCAAGGCTGGTTCAATATACGGAAATCAATAAATGTTATTCACCACATCAATAGACTTAAAAATAAGAACCATATGATCATCTCGATAGATGCGGAAAAAGCATTTGACAAAGTACAGCATCCCTTTATGTTCAAAACTCTAGAAAAACTAGGGATAACAGGAACATACCTCAATATTGTAAAAGCAATCTATGCTAAGCCTCAGGCTAGCATTATTCTGAATGGAGAAAAACTGAAGGCATTCCCTCTAAAATCTGGAACAAGACAGGGATGCCCTCTCTCTCCACTTCTCTTCAACATAGTTCTCGAAACACTGGCCAGAGCAATTAGACAGACGAAAGAAATTAAAGGCATAAAAATAGGAAAAGAAGAAATTAAATTATCACTATTTGCAGATGATATGATTCTATATCTAGCAGACCCAAAAGGCTCTACAAAGAAACTATTAGAGCTAATAAATGAATTCAGCAAAGTGGCAGGATTTAAAATCAACACGCATAAATCAAAGGCATTCCTGTATATCAGCGACAAATCCTCTGAAATGGAAATGAGGACAACCACTCCATTCAAAATATCTTCAAAAAAAATAAAATACTTGGGAATCAACCTAACAAAAGAGGTGAAAGACTTATACAATGAAAACTACAGAACCCTAAAGAGAGAAATAGAAGAAGATCTTAGAAGATGGAAAAATATACCCTGTTCATGGATAGGCAGAACTAACATCATCAAAATGGCGATATTACCAAAAGTTCTCTATAGGTTTAATGCAATGCCAATCAAAATCCCAATGGCATTTCTTGTAGAAATAGAGAAAGCAATCATGAAATTCATATGGAAAAATAAAAGACCCAGAATAGCAAAAACAATGCTAAGCAAGAATTGTGAATCAGGCGGTATAGCGATACCAGACTTCAAACTATACTACAGAGCAATAGTAACAAAAACAGCATGGTACTGGTACCAAAACAGGCGTGTGGACCAATGGTACAGAATAGAGGACACAGAAACCAATCCACAAAACTACAACTATCTTATATTTGATAAAGGGGCTAAAAGCATGCAATGGAGGAAGGATAGCATCTTCAACAAATGGTGCTGGGAAAACTGGAAATCCATATGCAACAAAATGAAACTGAATCCCTTTCTCTCGCCATGCACAAAAGTGAATTCAAAATGGATCAAGGAACTTGATATCAAATCAGAGACGCGCCGTCTGATAGAAGAAAAAGTTGGCTACGATCTACAGTCGGTGGGGTCGGGCTCCAAATTCCTCAATAGGACACCCATAGCACAAAAGTTAATAACTAGAATCAACAAATGGGACTTACTCAAACTAAAAAGTTTTTTCTCAGCAAAAGAAACAATAAGAGAGGTAAATAGGGAGCCTACATCCTGGGAACAAATCTTTACTCCTCACACTTCAGATAGAGCCCTAATATCCAGAGTATACAAAGAACTCAAAAAATTAGACAATAAGAGAACAAACAACCCAATCAACAAATGGGCCAAGGACCTGAACAGACACTTCACAGAGGAGGACATACAGTCAATCAACAAGTACATGAAAAAATGCTCAACATCTCTAGCTGTCAGAGAAATGCAAATCAAAACCACCCTAAGATACCATCTCACTCCAGTAAGATTGGCAGCCATTAGGAAGTCAAACAACAACACGTCCTGGCGAGGATGTGGGGAAAAGGGTACACTTGTACATTGCTGGTGGGACTGCAGATTGGTGCAGCCAATTTGGAAAGCAGTATGGAGATTTCTTGGAAAGCTGGGAATGGAGCCACCATTTGACCCAGCTATTCCCCTTCTTGGTCTATTCCCTAAAGACCTAAAAAGAGCATGCTACAGGGACACTGCTACATCGATGTTCATAGCAGCACAGTTCACAATAGCAAGACTGTGGAACCAACCTAGATGCCCTTCAATAGACGAATGGATAAAAAAAATGTGGCATTTATACACAATGGAGTATTACTCTGCATTAAAAAATGACAAAATCATAGAATTTACAGGGAAATGGATGGCATTAGAGCAGATTATGCTAAGTGAAGCTAGCCAATCCCTAATAAACAAATGCCAAATGTCTTCTTTGATATAAGGAAAGTAACTAAGAACAGAGTAGGGACGAAGAACAGGAGAAGAAGATTAACATTTAACAGGGATGAGAGGTGGGAGGGAAAGGGAGAGAGAAGGTAAATTGCACGGTAATGGAAGGAGACCCTCAGGGTTATACAGTGGAGGGGGTAGAGAGAGAGGAGGGGAGGGGAGGGGAGAGGTGGGGAGGGGGGAGGGTGGATGATGGGAAAGGCAGCGGAGCACAACAGACACTAGTATGGCAATTTGTAAATCAATGGATGTGTAACTGATGTGAATCTGCAATCTGTGTATGGGGTGAAGGTGGGAGTTCATAACCCACTAGAATCAAAGTGTGGAATATGATATGTCAAGAAATTTGTAATGTTTTGAACAACCCACAATAAAAATTAAAAAAAAAATAAAATAAAATAAAAAAAAAAAATGAAAAAAGTGAATTAAAGAACAAACTAATAAATATTTATGTCATACAAGCATCCAAACCTAAAACCTAATTAGATACAAAAGCTTATCTTGTTTGCAGCACGGGCCTTTGTGATAAAATTTTCCACTAGCCTCTAACACACTCATCCATCACTCTATGGAAAAGTAGCAATAAAAATATCCACTCTCCTAAAGTCAGCTTTGTCAAAGCCTGTCAGTATCAATTTTTTGTTTGTATTGCAATTTGGGATTTGAAATCATGCCTCATTTCAAACTTCTACTCATAAGAGTGGATAACTTCAGTTGATTACCTTGATAACATAACATAAATATTTCTAAGTGACAACTTAGTACATACAAAACTGTCTGCAACAGGTTCCTGTTTTCTCTGTACTTCTGGCCCTTGATTTCTGAACAACTGCATAATCTTAGGTTCTTGTTGTTACTCATAAGAAAAGCAAAATCCCAGAGGTTCAATTCCTCTACCCCTCTTCCTGAACATTTGCTTTATCTGTCTGAATTCCAAGATAAGAATAAGCAACAGTGCTATTTTTAAAAGTTGTATTTTGCAATTTTTTTCCCTTACTTCTGAATGCTCTATCCACATTTAATGCACAGTGACATCAGATTCCATGGGGAGTTGGCACAAGGCTGACTTTAACTATTTTAGTGGCCAATTTGACAGTGTTGGTTGGTGCTCAGGGGTCATCAACCTATTATGTGATTGTGTATAGTTGTGTTTTTTCAATATTTTTCTTTCTCATTGGTAATAAAATAACTTTAAAAGACACTTTGTATCTATGCACTAATGTAGAGTTGTGTGATTGCAGCTGTGCCTGTCAGCACTGTAAATGAATACTTGGCCTCTGAGAGGGTGAGGGGCACTACAGTATGTCCATGCAGTTGTCCACAGGTCTTGAGAGCCGCTGGATTCCCCATCAAAAGAGGTTCACAGCTTTCCTAAGGAGAGGTGGAAGTTGTCACAAAGTCCATGAGACTCATTCCTATTAGGAGGGCATCCCAGTTATGAGTTCTCTTATCTTCCCTGGCTCATCTCAGGGTCTATTTGAACACTGGAAAATAATCATTTGCTTTCATTATGATTCCCTCCATAAAAACAAAAGGGGCTTAATTCATGTAGGTAGGATGAGTGCCTCCAGGGCGATATGCAAGGAACGGCAATGAACCCCTCTTTCCTTCACTACAGGTGGAAGTGGAAGCTGCATGGATGGGAGCAACCTGACCAGGGTCACTGAGTTCATCCTGCTTGGGTTTCAGAATGAGAAACCCGTGAACATTCTTCTTTTCTCTGTGTTCCTGCTCATGTACCTGACATCTCTGGTCGGCAACACCCTGATCATCCTTCTAGTGTGCTGTGACCGACGCCTGCACTCACCCATGTACTTCTTCCTAGCCAACCTCTCCTTCCTTGAGGTGGCCATCACCTCCACGGTGGTGCCTGAGATGCTGGCCAACACTTTCTCCCTCACCAAAGCCATCTCCTTTGTGGGCTGCCTCACGCAGTCTTTCTTCTACTTCCTCTTGCGGTCCACCGAGTTTTTCCTCCTGGCGGTCATGTCCTTTGATCGTTAGGTCGCCATCTGCAACCCACTGCGGTACGCGCTCATCATGAACAGACAGACGTGCGCGGCGCTGCTCCTGGGGTCTTACGTGGGCGCCTTTCTGTCCATCCTGGCGCCATCAGTTTTAACGGCCCCCCTGCCCTTCTGTGGGCCCAACGTGGTGAACCACTTCTTCTGCGACAGCGCCCCGGTGCTGAAGCTGGTCTGCGCGGACACCTCTCTGGCGGAGCTGGCGGACTTCGCCTCCTCGGCGGTGCTGCTCCTGGGCTCCCTGCTCCTGACCGGCGTGTCCTACACCTGCATCATCATCACGGTGCTCCAGATGCCCTCGGCGCAGGGCCGGCGCAAGGCCTTCTCCACCTGCGCTTCGCACATCACGGTGGTAACGCTGTACTATGGCAGCTCCATCTTCATCTACTTGAGCCCGCGGAAGGGCGGCGTGATGGACATGAACAAGTTCGCCACCGTGCTGAACACCATCGTGACGCCCATGCTGAACCCCTTCATACACAGTCTGCGCAACGAGAAAGTGAAAGGCTTGCTCAGAGACGCCCTGGTGAAATGCCCTAGCAGACTAGGGACAACCATGTGCCCAAGGTGACACTTCCACGAAGGTGCCCTCAGGACGGGCTGCAAAAGCATTTATTGGTACAGAGTTAATTTTCCGTGTGAGGGGTTAATGACCTCTTAATGCCTGTTAGACTCTCCAACAGAGGCTGACAGATGAGAAATAAGACACGTGCTGCATTTGTCAGGCATGATGTAGCTTGTGACAAAAGAAACCGCAAAGCTACAGCGTCTGCATTTGGTGGGTTCCGTTGCTCCTCGTTGCTTCTTGGGCATTTAACTGCTTCCTCACTGTGAACTGCGGATGCCCTGCACCTCTCCGATTTTGAAAGTCTGACTCTCCTCTTCTAATAGGAAGAATGAGTCCTAATAATCTTCCTTGTGTTCCAGTCTTCCCAGCAGCATCTGCTCACTTGCCAGCAAGCTTCTAGGGCACATCTGGAGCACTCTCCTAGAGTTCAATCACGGCTGGCCAGCGGAAGGGAGTTACAGTTCCCCCATTATAACGTCTGGAAGTCACCGTTTTATTCCGCTATGTTGTCATGAGAAAACCTGGGAATATGATTAGTGATGAAGTTAGTGGGCCTGAACTCCCAAAGAAAAGCCTCTCTAGAGCAGCTGGCCAGCTTGCAGATGGGGATGATGGCAGCTCCTGGCAGCAGCTCCCTCCCCCTCACTGTCCCCAGATAAGGTGGCTCTCCACATTTCCCCTGGAATTGCATGTCCCGGACCTCCCATATCAAACACTGCTTTCCTTTACTTGAAATTGTATTGCATCCCCTATTGCGATCGGTTGGTAAACTTCATTGTTACCAACAATTCGGATACAGAATTTACAGAATAGATCATTCCTATGGCTGTTTTACTTATATTTCTCTTGCTGGTTGTCTTGGTATGCCTCCATTAGTTGAGGAAAATGGGAGAGATTAAATAATATAATTTAAATTGTTTCTGATTTGTTAATGCAACTGAAATAATTCTTTTTATTTATTTATTTATTTATTTATTTATTTATTTATTTATTTATATGAACTAGGGATTGAACTCAGGGGCACTTGACCACTGACCACATCCCCAGCCCTATTTTGTATTTTATTTAGAGACAGGGTCTCACTGGGTTGCTTAATGCATTGACGTTGCTGAGGCTGGCTTTGAATGTGCAATCCTCCTGTCTCAGCCTCCTGAGCTGCTGGGATTACAGGTGTGCGCCACCATGCCCTGCAGCATCTGAAACAATTCTTGTACTTGTAAGTTAGATTCATTTGTGAAATATCTTCTGTAAATGCATACTTTTGTATTACTCACATGTGGGTGTAACAATGTTCTGGGGAGAATTTGAAAGTGTTCAAAAATGTGTTAAAAAGTTCGCAATTTTTTTTTTAATTTTCCCTTTTCCTAAAACTTTCAAATAAAACTCAAAAGCATGCCAAAGTAAGATCACCATATAACTTCTTCAAGATTGAAGATAAGTTCAGCTATTTGTCAACAGGATAACAAAATTGTATAGATGAAAAATATCTAGAATACCTTATTCTAACTTCTTACATGGTGGAGATAAGAAGGGAGGTCTGAGGTCACAGAGTAAGCAAGGCAGGGGCTGCATGGAGCTCAGAGATTCAGTCATTATTTCTCGAGCTTAATATGTATTTTTATCTTGTTAAGTGCAAGGTTACTCATAGAGTTAATGAGAGCCAGTGTAGACAACCTAGGTAAATATGAAAAGAACATGGGGAAGAGAGATAAACAATAACACAAGACAATAAATGGTTTATTTGTCAATAAGCTTACCACATTTTTGCACATAGACTCACATGAAGGTTCTAAATTAATATTTATATATATCTTTTTTATACAAAAACTGATCCACACATGATCCATTCATGATAACTTTACTGGGGCAAAATGCACACAACATAAAATCTGTGTTTTCCCTGTTGCAGGGCACAGTCCAGTGGCCTTAGGTGCATTCATCTGTGGGCAGCTGTCCCCAGGTTCCCTGTCCAGAGACATGCATCCTCTCAAAATGGAACTCCACGCCCCCTGGGACAGAGAGTCCTCAGCCCTTGCACCACCTGCCTCAGGGGATTTGTGCTCCTCCAGGCTCCTCCTGTAAAGATGCCTGTCCTCTTGCATCCAGGTCAGGTTACATAGCATACAGTTCCAGGTTTATTGCTATTGCAGCACACATCAGAATTTCATTTCTTTTACAAAGCTAACTAATCTCTCTCTCTCTCTCTCTCTCTCTCTCTCTCTCTCTCTCTCTCTCTCTCTCTCTCTCTTTCACACACACACACACAAACACACAGTCCTTTGCTATCCTGCTCTCTGCCAATGGACTTAGATTCCCATGGTCGTTCTACCATTTGATAAAAAGGAATAATGGTTCTATAGCCATTGGTTTACAAATATCTGTTTGATTTCAGTTCTTTTAGGTAGGTATATACCAGTAGTTAAAACGACATGCCATAAGGTAATTCTATGTTTAATCTTCTAAAATTGATAGATATTTACATTTAATTTTTGAGGACCCTCATACTGTCATCACTAGCAATGCTCAGGGGCTTTAATTTATCCACATCCTGTGAACACTTGTTATTTTACAGTTTGGGGGCCTTTTGAATAACTGGCATCCTTTTGGATATGAAGTGGTGTCTCATTGAGCTTTTGATTTGCATTCCCTCAATAATGAGTGATGTGGAATAGATTTTGATGTGTCTATTGGCCATTTGTATATCTTCTTGGGAGAAAGTCTGTTCAAGTCTTTTTCCCATTGTTGATTTGGATAGCTATTCTTAGGTTGACTTGTTTTCTTTATTGTTGAGCTTTGCAGGTTCCTTACATTTTCTTAATATGACTTCCTTACCAGACATATGATTTGCAATAATTATTTCCACTCCACGAATTGCCTTTTCACCATGCTGATTGTGTCTGTTGATGCACAGTTTTTAATTTGGTGAAACACAATTTACTTCCTTTGTTCCTTGTGTTGCCTGCTATTTTGATCTTATCAAGAAATCCTTGCCAAATCAATGTCATAAAGCATTTCCCCTAGGATTTTATCGAGTTTCATAGTTATACATGTGGAAGCTAAAAAAGTTGATTTCTTAAAGGAGAAAATAGAGTAGTGTTCATAGAGGACGGGTAGAGTGTATGTGTTCCTGGGTTCCTAGGGTGGTCAATGGTTACTCGGCTACTTCAATGGGGGGTGGGGGTGGGGAGTAGAGACTTGGTGTCACAGCAGCACAGGGACGCTGGGAGCTGGTGAGAGCTGGCAGGTGACAACCTCAATTGACCTCCAGGCTAGCTCGTTTATTTTTGGAATGCATATAGCTGTTTTAGGGTTCAGGTAGGGCATGCCCGCCAATCACACATTAGCACCTTAACATCTATAAGCCAGTCATCTTATGCCTAATGTAACCGCACTATGAGAAAGCACTAAATCTTGCTGTGGTGATGGAAAGCAGTCTGGAAGGGTCTTTGCCCCTACAGGAGGGGGGCTATGAGTTGGGGGGTTACATGCCCTGAAGCACTTGACGCTCGGTTTCCTGACCTGGTAGTCTGGTAGCTTGACAAAGTTGACCACAAGTGCTGAGGATGTGGATTCACAGACGGCTGGCTAGAGCAGGGCGCCCCATCCTTCTGGTGTTCCTGTCAGGTCTGTACTAGCTAGCATAGGTTTTCCTAGCACTCTGAGCTGCTTGTAGCTGCTAGCTGTGAACTGAAAGTTATTCCAACAGTAGAGCAGGGAGGAAAGTGGGTGCTAGGATAATGGGAACCAAAATAGTTAGAAGGAATAAGTTCTAGTGTTCTATACTACTTCTCTACTACTTAATAAATAACAACTTATTTATTAAGTATTTTTAAATGAACTAGAAGAGAACAGTTCAAAGATTATCAATACAAAGAAAGGATAAACATTTAAGGATAAGAGGCTAATTATCCTGATCTATTACTCATTGTACACATGTAGTGAAATATCACAGTGTATATCCCATAAATATGTACAATTAAAATAAAATATTCTTTTTGGAAAAGAAGAGTTTCTAGTTTTAGCTTGTGGTGAAAACAATCACACGTCTTGCTCCTGATGGTAATGGAAGAGGTTTCTGTCTTGCACCATTGAGTAATATGTTGACTGTGGATTTTCATACATGTTCCTTATTACAAGTTGAGGAAATTTCCTTCTATCCCAAGTTTTTTGAGTGTTTTTATCATGACAATGCACTGAGCATTGTGAAATGCACTCTTACGGAGGTGCCAGCACCAGGGCCCAGAGCCTTTTCTTGATGTTTTTAATGTCCTTTTTGGTGCAGTGCTTGACATCACTGTCCTAATTGTTGGGCAGGCTCCTCTCTTCCAAGTATTTCTTGCTTTTGGTGAAATATTAACCACAGCCCATTGTTAGAGTCTGTAAACAAAGTCAAAATAACACCTGGCATTTTGCCAGGGCAATGTTAGAGTTCGTAAACAAGTCTGGATGGTGCCTGGCAAAATGCCAGAGGGAGTGGTTTGAGAAGTAACAAAAGCGAGGCATTAAGTGTGGAGATTCCTGATTGGTTCACTGCTGTATCTAGTTTATGCTAATTAGATAAGCTGTGTGGAATGTATAAATACTGCTCCTGTCCTGCAATAAACGGCTCCTACTCCTGCTGTATCAATCTACACAAGTTGTTCGTCACCCCCCGGTTATTTTGCGGCAGCCGGACTGCGGCAGCCCATGCTGTTCTGTGAGGCTAGCAGGCTTCCTTCCAGCAGAAAAGAGCCTCATTTGCTGGATGCTTCGCCCAGTCCTGTTTACTTTCTTTCTGGAAGCTCTGAGTTATTCCCTTGGCTGTCGCATCCTATGACCACTGTGTGGCCATTTGCAGCCCCTTTCAATACCCTGCAAAGAAGACCAGTTCCTTCTACCCACCTCCTCGTCCCCTCTGGGGTAGGGTGGCTCTCTCCTCACCCTTCCATTTATCATCCTCAAGGCAGGGCTGCTGCTCTGTGGTCCAAGTTGACAGATCACTCTCTCCGTGGAAGCGCCACTCCTCCCCTGGACTTGTGTGGACACTGGTGCCATGAGCCCCTGGGCTTCCTCAGCCCCTTGTCCCTCTCAGCAGGTCCTGGCATTCACAGAGGTTCCTAGGTCCACACCATCTCCACCATTCTGCAGGGGCCCTCGGGCTGAGGCCCAGGGCAGCCCATGGCAGCAGCACCTCTCTCTGCTCAGTGGTCTCTGTGGCTGTGGGACCCCCAGCTTTGCCTGAGTCATCCCCTCTCAGATGAGCAGCCTGTCATGGACAGGAAGCTCCAGGATCATGGCACCCCTCCCAAATCCCTTCACCTTCAGCCTATGCAGTGAAACCACGAAAGACCCTCTGGAGGACACTTGGCTGAGGCCAGACATCCTCCAGGGACGAGGCTAAGTGACAAGATCTTTGGGAGTGGACCTCAAAGTACAAGACCCTCAGCCCCACAGAGAGCAAGTTAAGGATCTGTCACTACAGCTGGGAGAAGGTGGCTGTGTTGTGTTCCCATCGTCTAAGCTCACAGTCACATGGTGAGATTGTGTTTGAATATGAATTACTTTAAAATGACTAAAGATTAAAAAGCACTTTGATGGTCACAGGGACACTACAGAACTGCACATCATAGATTATCAATGTGTGGGGACAGCACACTCTCTAAGATGGTCACAGTGATAGTTTGCAGTCACATTGCCTCCTGTTGAGTGTGGTGGTTTACTGAGTTGACATTACGCAGAAAAAGGAAGCACTCAGGTGTTCAGGAATGGAGGACTCATGCCGCACACACACACACACACACACAGAGGACACGGTCGAGGGTTCACTTAAAACAGAATCTGAACTCCCCACGTCCCTTAGGAGCATCTGAGACACACCCACCTGCTGCTTCAGCTTGGCCACTATCCAGTGTGCCCTGCACCTCTTTCTTCCGTCGCCCCAGCCCCAGAAGAGCGAGCTCATGGATGGGGGCCGGGGTGCACTCTCCACTCTGCCCTCCAGTAATCCTTCCTCACCTACGGCATCCTCCATTTCTCCAGGTATCCTCTCACCTGTCGCAACATTACGAAGTCTTTGCTCGACTTTGATCAAGGCCAGTACTTTGGCTATTCTTTATTTTACCCAGCTGTAAGTCATAGTGCTTATCACTGCATGGTAATGTGTTGGGATGAACACATGGACAGGTGAGGTGTCTTTGCCCCTTCAGATGTAAGTTTCATGAGCATCTTGTATATAATCGGAACTTTGCCCTTGTTCCCTCTAATTTTTTCTGGAGATAATTTGATGCTCAAAAACTCAACTTTTAAAGGGAACGGGCAATAGTAACAACAACAAAAAAAAAAAACCAGTTATTTTTATCAATTTATACAGAATTAAGTCAATTTTTCTGCCTGTGATTCAAGTTTGTTAAAGGGTTGTTATGGAAGCCCACCCAGGAGCTTTATCTTGCCAGTGTTCTTTTTTTTAAAAAAAAAATATGTATATATATATATATTTTAGTTATAGGCAGTCACAATATCTTTATTTCATTTTTATGAGGTGCTTAGGATCAAACCCAGTGCCTCACACATGCTAGGCAAGCGCTCTCCCGCTGAGCCACAACCCTAGCTCTTGCCAGTGTTCTTGCTTTGGAGAATGGCATATGTCTGACCACAAAAGAGTTATCCACACTTAAGTAACATAACATTTCTTTGTTAATTTTATTACTTATATTTATAACATAATTGAATTTACCTAGGATTTTGCAAATTTTCTGTTCAGAAAATTTGTGTGTCTTAAAATATGTCATTAACATATTAGTTTTAAATTTTTTGAATTTAAAATTCCAAATTAAGGTGTTCCTCTCAGAGAAGTAACAGAGTCAACACCTGGCACCATCAGTAGGAAATTAAAGTTGCATTAATGAGCTGTCTGCATCAAAAGTAAGAGGCACAGTAATTAATTAGTTTTTATTTTTTACATGAAGTTAACTGGTTCCCTTTGGGATTCAGCTAAAACTTTGGCTGTTAATATAGTTCACTTAACTCACTGAAGTCTCTATTCCAATTTATGATGCCTAGAAAGCATCTTTCCCTCACTTCACTCTCATTTCCTTGCAGTGAATGCAATATAAATTTGGCGGGGGGGGGGGAGTAAGGAAGGGAATAAGAGGATGTGAATAGCTTCTAAGCTTGACTAAGAACGTGAAATGGGCTTTGCAGATTATTACAATGGTCCTCTCACTCTTTGCAACCTGAGTTCCACAGTGCTGAGAAGCACTTTGTGAAGAAGAGACAATTTCTAGCTAAGTTTAACTGTGAGGAGCCCCAGTGGCTGACAAAGCTGTGCTCCTCATGCCACCTCTTTAATAGGTGAAGATCTGAAAATTTGATCCTTTTCAGGACAATTCATTTACAAAGTACCAGTACCAACTATGAATGAACATGTTGCCTAACATCTAAAAGCAGGCAAGTATGGAGACTCCTCTCCCCAAGCTCCTCCCTCAGGGTAGGCATCCTCCAGTTCCAGCTCTCCCTCTCTGGCTTCATCTGGGCTTCTGTTTCCCTTTTATCCTCCCCCACCATGTGGCTTGGTGTCAAGTAGTCCTGCTCATTGATTGATGTAGGCTGTGCAAAATGGAAAAACCCTGAGAAGAGAGTAGATGGAAAAATCTAGAAATATCCTTCATAAAGGATCAAACAGGGAAGTGACAAAGGGGGGGATTTTAAGCAGGACAAAGAGAAAAATAGTAGAAATAGAACTCAGTGGAGAAAAGAGTGACATCTGAGTTTATGTGAATATTGGGCTCCATGTTTTATGATTTCTGCACTGCTGTAATTCAAAATATTCTCAGAGCTGGGCAGAGTGACACAAACTTGTAATCTCATCAACTCAGGAGGCTGAGGCAGGAGGATCACAAGTTCAAGGCCAGCCTCAGCAACTTAGTGAGGTCCTAAGCAACTTACGGAGACCCTGTCTCAAAATCCACAGTACAAAAAAAAAAAAAAGAATCTCAGGAACAGGACTGGGAATGTACTCAGTGGTAGAGTACTTGTCACTTGCCTAGCAGGAATGAGATTATGGCTTTGATCCCCAGCACTGGGAGGAAAAAAAAATATCTCAGAAGCTCTGTTTGTTTCCCTTTGGTGCTATGCTGCATGGTAGCAGCAGTGAACATTGGTGTATGTGTGTCTTAGAAGACATTCTGCACTTCATGTGACCAGTCCACAGCTTCTGTTTCAGCACAAGCAGGAACATGAAATTCATATTTTCTTAAAGATTATAGGAAGTATATTGCTGTGGATGTGGGCACATTTGGGAAACACAGTCCGGTAGAGCCAATCCCACATTGCTTAGAGTAATCAAGAGGCCTGGGTTTGAAATGACAGTATTATGTACTCGGAGATCATGACTAGAAATTCCTAGAAATTCAAAAGCTCCATTGTTTAGATAATTAACTACATTATTTTTACTAACACTAAGGTGGTTGAAATAGACCAATTAGCTGTAGTGTTCCACAAATATGAGATGATAATTTATTTTCCTTAGGGATCAGGAAGAAAAAACAAACCTTTTGTCATGATAAGGGAAAATTATTCTATCATTTCTGTTTTTACTGTAGTTAGAGGAGAATGGAATTATTTTCAGCCTTCAAATTTTCAATGTGTGATGTTGGACAAGTCACCTTATTTTATTGAACCTAAAACATTTGATTAGCAAAATATAGGGGTGCACTGAATACATGGAAAATAGTGAGTAGAGGTGGCTGAAGTTCTCAGCTTGAAACCTAAAGATCTACCTTGTGTCATATATGTAATTAAAATAAATACCTAAGTAAAGTTCTGCTTTGCCAGAAGGCAGGCCACGGGGTGAGAGTGCTGTGCTCTGAGTGTTCTGCTGTCCAAGGAGATTTCACAAACGGTTGCCACTTCTATTTAAAAAGCACTGACTTTGGCAGTGGAGCCGAGTGCAGGGGGACTGGCTCGACCCCAGGGTTCCTTCCTCAGATGCTGCTTTCTCCTCCCTGCCACAGGCATTGGTCAGTGGCGGCCATGAGACTGGCCAACGCCAGCGTCGTCTCTGAGCTGGTGCTTGTGGGCTTCTCCAATCACCCCCAGGCCGAGCTCCCCCTGTTCCTCCTGCTCTCTCTGGTCTACCTGACGTGCTGCTTCGGGAACACGGCGGTTGTCACCTTAGTGGTCCTCGATGTCTCTCTGCAGTCGCCCATGTACTTCTTCCTTTGTCACCTGGCTTTGCTGAACGTCTTCTTCAGCACGCTGGTGGTGCCCAAGATGCTCTTCAACTTCCTCACAAGCAGTAAGGTCATCTCCTACGCCTTCTGCCTTGCTCAGACCTACCTCACCCTGTTCCTCGAATGCACGGAGTGCTTCCTTCTGGCAGTGATGGCTCTGGACCGCTACGTGGCCATCTGCCACCCGCTGCGATACCTGCTGCTCCTGAGCTGGCCCGCGTGCGTCGCGCTGGCGCTGGGAGCCTGGGCGCTGGGGTTTTTCGCTTCGGTGGTGCCGCTCTCCTGCATCATCCTCCCACTCTGCGGTCCCTTTGTGGTGGACTACATTTTCTGTGAGCTGCCCATCCTTCTGCACCTGTTCTGTGCAGACACGACGCTGCAGGAAGCCATGATGGCGGTAGGGGGCGCTGGAACCGTGATGGTACCCTTCCTCCTCATTCTGCTCTCCTACCTTCGCATCCTGCTGGCTGTGATGAGGGTGGACTCTTCGGAGGGCAGGAAAAGAGCCTTCTCCACCTGCACGTCCCACCTGACTGTGGTGACCATTTACTACGGGACGGGGCTGATCAGGTACCTGAGGCCCAAGTCCCTTTACTCGGCGGAGGGGGACAAGCTCATCTCCCTGTTCTACGCAGTTATCAACCCCATGCTGAATCCTTTCATTTACAGCCTGAGGAACAAGGAGGTTCAGGGAGCCCTGGGGAGGGTGATAGGGAGATACCGGGCAGCGCGAAAGCCACAGGCTGCGCTCCTTAGACGCTAGCCACATGCCCACTTTCCTTCTCAGCATGCTCACATCCAAATTCCATCATGGAAATCCAGTCTGGCAGATTGGCAGGTGAAGATCACCACTGCATTTTTGCAAACCTTCCTTAGTGCTTCCAGCTCAATTTCTCCTCTGCAAATGGACATGGGTAGGTGTTCACGTAAGGAGTCTTGGAGCATCTCTCTGCTGGTTCGGACGGCATACCCGTGAACCTCCCTCAGACTCTACCCTTGCATAGCATTTGATTCCGTCTTCTCTGTCTTCCGAAGCCTCAGGTCTCGCTGAGGTGTGCATTCCTGTTCCCCACAGCAGCTGCCTGGTGCGGTCTCAATGTGAAGGTGAGTCTCAGCTCTTTCAGAAGCAAAGGAATGGCAATGAAAATGGAGAAATCCATATTGTTTTCAACATCAAGAGATGGAAATATACTTAAAGCTATTAATGATCATTTTTAAAGGAGCATAGATTCTGTTAATTTTTATTTATCTAAATTTTTGCCCATTTTGAATAATTTTAGAAAACTATGTGCTTCCCTTAACTTTAAAATGAAAAGAAATTCTCTATTCAGTTTGTTCCCTATCAAAGACAGCTCCCATGAATAAATAATAACAGTAATTCCATTAATTTACTTTTTATATACTTAAATAAATTGGCTACAATGTAATAACAAGTGTGGAATTTCCAAGGGCTACATACTAATTTGTTAGTTACTAAGATTGCTGAATTTGGAGGCAGACTGCAGATTTAATTCCAAATCACAACAATTAATTGTTCTATGTTCTTTACAAATAACTTCTCTGTGCATGGATTTCTTACTAGAAAGCTCAGGAAATGCCACGTAAACTTATGATTTTGAACAGGTAGATGGACATTGTCCCATTAGACCCAGTAACACTGATTTAGAACACCATGCAGTCTAGATCCTCTGCCGTCTTCCATCTGCTAGAGAACACTTTCATACTGAAATTGTGATTGTACTTCCACTAAATAGACATCCTATTTATTTATATATTTATTTTGGTACTGAGGATTGAACCCAGGGGCACTGAGCCAGATCCCCAGCCCTATTTATTTATTTATTTATTTATTTTTATTTTGAGACAGGGTCTTGCTAAGTTGCTTAAGGCCTTGCTAATTGCTAGGGCTGCTCTTGGACTTCAGTTCTTCCTCCCTCAATCTCCCCAGCTGCTGGAATTACAGACCTGTGCTACACACCTAGCTTACATAGTCATTATTTTAGATGGACTTTACTGACGACTGTTGGGAGCTGATGTTCCTGTTGAAGTGGATATTGTTTTTGAGGGCCAGGTAGTGTACTCAAAAAAAAAAATGAGGCTCTAAATATAAGGTGACTAAATATAGGATCCAAAGAACTTAAAACGTGTCTAGTTAACCCATGCACATCTGTACCCTGGGGATAACTAGCTGATCATAACAGTTCATCCCTGTGGGGACAAGTGCATAGAGTACTGCATAAGTGGCGACTGTTAAGGGCGTCTGAGTGGCAGGCCACTCCCCCAAGCTAGGCCGGTTAGTGGCAAACGGAAGGCACAGCCCTGGGCGTTTGGCCTTCTGTTGCAGTCGCTGTGCTTGCTCCACAACCGGCTCCTCCACTGGTCACTACAAGGACAGTTGGCTAGAAATTGCATTGGTGGCTGCTGAGATCTGCTTAGCTGCTGCCTGAGTATATATACATGGTTACTGCACAATAAAATCAGACCTGCTCCCTGATTGGTCTGCAAAGGTCTTGATGATCGACTCTGCAGCCATACTCTCCTCTACCCTGTTCCGTGGATCTCCTCTCTGAATGAGAGAGAGCCCACACATATCCCTATTCAGATGGACATAGATTTCTTGTGAAGACATTTAATACTAAAATATCCAAGAATCTGGACTTGTTCCTCTGCCATAAATTTTAATATATTTTTATATGCAATGCCACAAGAGAAAAAAGAAGCAAATATTAAGATGGAATGAGACAGTAGGTGCTTAACTGATACATCTATGCCACCATTGCAACATTGTACAAACATGGTTTTGTGTGTCTCTGTTGTATGCTTTCATTTTACAGTAGCTGTATGTGTATGGCTTTTGTTGAAAGCAACAATGTTTCTGTGGTGACCCAGAGCCTTGCCATCTTACTGACACAGTTGAACATGACATCTCTTCTTGCTCTCAAGTGCATTGCCTAGCCAGTGAACAATCCTGAGGAAAAACACTGTGTATAAAATCAGAGGCCTGAATAAAATCCTGACTCAAACCAAAGTTAGTAAGCATTACTGTCTGTTTTATTCATCTTGAATTTAATAACTGCATTACTCTTAATTCATTGCAAACTGATAATTTTATGGTTTTAATAAAGTTTCCCAATTACTTACATTATGCAAAGAAAAAAAAGCAGAAATGTTGTATGAGATTGTGGTAGGGGGTTAATAAACCTAGAGTTGGGGCTGGGGATATAGCTCAGTTGGTAGAGTGCTTGCCTTGCATGCACAAGGCCCTGGGTTCTAATCCCCAGCACCACACACACACACACACACACACACACACACACACACCTAGAGTCAACAAACTCACAGTGAAAACATTGTGGTATTTCTGTTTGATATAATTATGTGTTAGGTGAAATGAATTTCACAAAGCACCAAATTAACTGTGAACTCATAGACTTGGTTTAATATAAATTAATAATAACTCTGACTGAAAGATCACATTTTAAGACAGCCCATAATTATAGATTCCCATGTTTCATTTTAAATTCAATAGAATTAAATGTTTAGCTACTTCTAATGAAAAATCCCAAGAGCATGGATTTACCTATTTCTCAGTTATTCACCCTGCTCATTAGTTTTCTGGTTTCACATAAGAAACACAAAATACATTCATTTAATACTTGCATGATAATTTATGTTAAAAAAAACTTTGCAAAACTATCTGAATTTGACTAAATTTTGCACTTTATCCTGCAAAGACTTAATTAGTTCACTCTTCAGTTTTGATTAGACCAGACCCTGAAACTACATGAAAAGTAAACCTGAGATTGGTTACTGATAAGATAGGTGTGTGAAAATTGAAACGATTTTGCAAATCAATCTATTCCTGGAAAACAGACAAGAAGTGGTAGAGGGAAAGGTATGTTTATGGGAGGGTGGCACAGGGAGAAGTCAGTTCCCTGGGTGACTTCAGGTTCAAGGATGCTCTCGGTGCTCCTAGAATCTTAATGAGATCACAGCAGAAGGTGCTTCTTGATTTTGATTCATCATTCCCAACACATAAACAAAGATGACTTTTTAGGGGTCTAAATGGGATACCTGCAACTTTAAACAGAATCAATTTGACCAGTTGAGATGAGCTGAATAATCAAGTAAATTTGTTTATTTATTAATTACATTAAGAAAGTTAAAAGCCCATTTTTTTTTCTCTCTCGCATACAAAGAGGACAGATATATATATATATATTGTGTGTGTGTGTGTGTGTGTGTAAAATATATGGTCTTAATCAGTTCTTTGTTGTGGGTTCTAATCAAGTAAGAATTTGATATGTCTTAATACTTAGAAGCAAACAAGAAAGAAGTCTCTGACAGCATTGCACTACAAATTAGAAGTAATCATCTTCTTCCCAAAGAGTAATTATGTTTAGTCACAAGAAATCGTGTATCTCTTCCTTCCTTTTATTTTCAATAAAATATTTTTGTTTTTAATAAAATGCTTCATAATTTATCTTTCCCCAGCTTGAATATCACACTTGACAAGTGAAATTGTAGAAATTTACTGTACACAACTCAATGCTTTTATATATGAACATACTGTGAAATGATTAAGCCTGTGTTTAAACCTTGAAAATTCTCTTTTATTTATATACGTGAGAATGTTGAGCCCAAAATTAAGAAATTTCTTCCCTACTATGATCTCATTAAGATTTCTGGAAAGCTAGATGTGGTAGTGCACACCTGTATTCCCAGCAGCTTAGGAGGGTAAGGAAGGAGGATCACAAGTTCAAAGCCAGCCTCAGCAATGGCAAGACACTAAGCAACTCCAGTGAGACACTATCTCTAAAAATAAAATACAAAATAGGGCTGGGATGTGGCTCAGTGGTAGAGTGCCCCTGAGTTCAATACCTGGTATTAAAAATATATATATTTCTGGGAAAACCATGTAATCATTAATTAATGCAGAAAGTTTCCCACAAATGGTCCTTAAAGAAGCTGGATTCCCTCCATATCTTCCCACAATTGTACTTTTTTGGCTTTGTTTAAATTTGCTGTGGTTCCAGGAACAGAGTTATTTGCAAAATTGTTTGCATTTTCCACATCCACATATTGTCCACGGCCAGTCTGACATTCAGTTTTGTTTTTTGTTTTGGAAGGGGTTGTGGGGGGAGAGTGGGTATAAAGAATTGAGCTCAGTGGCACTCGACCACTGAGCCCCATCCCCAGCCCTATTTTGTATTTCATTTAGAGACAGGGTCTCACTGAGTTGCTTAGCACCTCACTTTTGCTGAGGCTGGCTTTGAACTTGCAATCCTCCTGCCTCAGCCTTCCAAGGACATTCAGTTTTAGTGTGATTTTATTCAGGCCTCTGGTTCCACACCCAGGTTTCCACACCCTCAAAACTGCCACAGTCATCCCTTGGATGTGGGCTGTCTTTAAGTGGTGACATTAGATCCTTGGGGCTTCATACTTACCTAGAATGGATAGAACCAATAAATTATTATGTGCACAGTGCCTGGTCTAGAAAGAAGAATTTTAATTCCATGGAAGCATCAGTTTCAACAATGATACATGCAGCAGTCAGACAAAGTGTCCTTTTAGCACCATTTCCTTGGGGCTTCCCCTGGCTGAAGCATGGACCACAAGAGCAGGACATGATGTCATGATGTCAGTGTGGACTTGCATATGTAACATGGTGTCATTTAGGGTCAACAAGGTAGCAGCACAGCTCTCAACAGATGTCCAGATGCAGCCACTGCAAAAGGAACCCACTAGATTGGAGTTTGGGCCCACCATTCATGTTCATGTTTCTGCAGCACTGAGATACCTGCTGCAGGAGGCATCATAAACTAGACACACAACCTGTTTCCTTTGTTCTCTGGTGACTTCACATGTGAAAATCCAATGAAGAATAAATAACTGAAGAATAAATCCAGATGCTTGGAATGTTGCAGCATTGAATGTCTTTGGAAGAAACCAGAGGTCTTTCACTGGAGAAGCAGCTGGAGAGCCCTGGATCCAGGTAACACTAAGATAGCTGTGGATGTCATGTTCCCGGGGCTTCTCATGTACCTAAAATATGGACGGAACCCCAAATTACTCTCAGTGTACTACCTGGCCTAGAAAGAGGAGTTTCAATTGCCAAGAGTGGTAATAAAAGTCTGAAAAATTGTCTACTTGGTTAAATTGCATATTTGTCTTCTTTTATGAACTTACAAAATTCAGCACAGAACACTTCCTTTGCACTTAGTAACAGATGAAAATGATGGTATTGAGTGTGCTCCGGGTCCTCTGCTCTAGCTATCTTGTTTGTGTTTACTAGAGCAGTGTCCTGTAGGCTGCATCACCTGGTCCATCCAGTATGAAAGTGACGCAGAGTGTTTTTTTGATGAAAGGTGGAAAAACCCAGTTGCTGATTTTGGAATTATCTCCGAAGTCTGCCTCCAATTTCAGCAATATCAGAATAATTGGCATCTGGCTCCTTGAAACCTCAAAATTGCAAATGTTGTAACTAATATATCTTCCTAAAAAGTAAGTATATAAAACTGCTATAAGTATTTAGGCATCTAAACTATTTCACATATGGAGCTAATGAATATGTAATTGAGAAGAGTCTCTTTCAATTTTAAGTTGAATCACATTCTTTTCCCTCACAGGTAACATTTTTCTTAAATGGACAATAAAACAAAAATGAGAATGACTACACATCTTTTAAAATTTTTTTATTAATTACTTCAAAAGATATTTTCCTTTAGTAAGATTTAAGGGTATATGTATTTCATAAGTTGGACGACTTTTTTTTCTTTTTTACTTTTAACCTTGGTATTCACAGAGGATTTACTTTTGCCCCAAAGACACCAAAATTTACTGATTCTCAAGTCCTTCAACAACAACAACAAAAAAGTATAGCATTTGCATATAACTTACACATATCCTGCAGACACTGCACACATCAACTCTAGATTATTTATAATACTTAATACAATGTAAATGCTACCTTAGTTTAGGGAATAATAAGAGAAAAGTCTATATGCGTTCATTACAAATACAATCTCTAAAATATATTCAATGTGAAGTTGGTTGAAGCCATGATCCAGAAACTATCCAGAGTGAAATTGCTGGATCATAGGGTGTATTTTAAATTTTCATTTTTCTCAGCAACCCCCAAACTGTTTTCCATAAGGGCTTCAAAATTTTACATTCTACAAGTAGTACACAGGTTTGTAATTTCTCTCATTTTCAACTAAACTTATTATTTTATGAAATAATAGCCAAAAAAAATGCTACATAGTAAAAAGGACTAGGGTATAGCTCAGTGGTGAAGTACCCCTGGAATCTATCCCCAGTACATAATAATAATAATAATAATAATAATAATAATAATAATAATAATAATTTGGACATATAAAAGTGGATATATTTCTGTTTTGTTGCTTTGTCTTGCTAGTCCTTTATCAGCTTCTCCATTCCAATGGAAAACAATATGGAGTTTCCTCAAAAATAAAGAGAAAATAGAACTACAATATTATCCAGATTACACTCTTCTCCTTAGAATGGAGGGAAAAAAAATAGTATTAAAATGGAATTGTGTACACCAGTGAAAAAATAAATTAGTTTCACTTCTACACATGAGTAACTATCAAAAACAGAACTGTAATTAAAAGGGTAAGGAAATGTAAATTTATTTATAAGACTTTCTAAAGTGGAAAATTATATATATATATATATATATATTCTGCTTAGGCATACATAGATAGTGAATTCAGACAAATTAAGCAAAGGGAAGGTTATTCCAAAATTCAGAATAATAATTATCTCTTAGAGGAAAGAAGCCATATTCTTCTTTAATCTAAAGTCTTGACTACAAAACCAATGAGAACACAAAAGTTTTAATCCGAGGTGATTGCTGCACAGTTGGTGTGAACTGAGATCATGGAATGACTGCACTTTGGCTCAGAGCCCAGAACAGAGCTGGGCAGCTGTAGAGGGCACTGGGCCCTTGGCATTCTGACCAGATGTTTTTGGGTTGTGCCAGACCACAGGAACCACTACACCCTGGACCCTCACTTGCTCTTCCTGCATCTGCAGCAGCTGAGCAGTGATAACTAGTGAACTTGTGGGCTGTGAAATGTCCATTCCCTGAGAACATGGGTCAGTCCTAGAGTGTCCCTGAGTTCGATTCCTGGGAAAGAAAGAGAGAGAGAGAGAGAGAGAGAGAGAGAGAGAGAGAGAGAGAGAGAGAGAGCGATATACAGATTTGGAGCTATTCCTTGAGTCATCATACAGATTTAGAGATGGGAAAGAAAGGTTATAAATAGATTTTTGGTTAAAACAACAGCAAACATATGGAGAGGATAAAAGATTACAAACTTACAAACCCAGGAAAGAATGTGGATTCATATGCCATTTAGACTCTAAGGTCAGGCAGTCATTTTCCTCTATTTTGATCATAAACACTTTTTCACTGTTGAACCACTCTGTAAAGAAAAGACCACTGATTCCAATTTTAAATCAAATTAAACAAGCTTATATTGTGTACACAAAGAAAGCTGGCCAGGACTGTCTCTCCCAACCCTGGGCTAGAGATCAGCACCCAGCTCTCCAGAAAAGTTTTATAGCACAAAATGTTGCAAAGGGAGGTGTCTTGAGAACTTATAGCTAACAGGATTTTGACAAGCATAATACAGTGATCTGCATGGCTTAACATTTCAAGGTAGGGAATAAATTCAGATCCCAACATCAGAATTTATGAGGTGCTGCTGAGGTTTAAGAGAGGGTTGTTATCTGGTCAGGGAGACCCAGGCATGGATGAGTTCAAGGCATGGGCAGGCATTCCAAACAAGTTGAGAAATCTCAGGAATTTATAGTAAAACAGAAATGAACTTTTCATGAATTTGTGAGGAGATGGATCCCAATCTTAAAATGGAATTAGGCTGAGTTATCAGTCACTTGGTGGTTCAGAAGTAAATGGGAAATAGAGGTGATTTTCATGAAAATGGAATAGTTTCTCTATTCATCAGGAAATTGAATGTCAATTTTCCTTTTCTACACCATCATTAAATTGTTGGTCATGTTGACAACTTAACCAAAATAAGGATATTCATATAATAAATGCATTGTTTTCATTCTATGTGCACAATAGGCAATGTACCCACGTGATTCAGTTTGTTACATCATAGTCAGAGAACTGAAGCATCCTTTAGGCATTAGTAAGGCTCACAGCCACAGGAATTATTTTCAGCACCAGGTGAGCTTCATTCTAACTCCTGTCTATGTTGTACCTATGACAGAAACACTTCAGGTATCTGAAATGACCCCTTAAAAAGTTGATACATTTATTTATTCAACAACTGAGAATCAAAATAAATAATAATTTTAAAACACATAATATTACTCATAGAACACTGTACAATGGTCCAGTGATCTTTGGAAAAGTAACTGAGGAATAAATTGCGCTGAACTTCAGTTCCATTAAACCATCTCCCACCAAAGACAGGGACTCTGTGAGCCTGCACTTGCACAAGCCACTGAAGGGGGAGCGAGGTGTGGGACGGAGTGACAGCTGCGCGCCTGAGTGGCCTTGCACAGCCCGGAGGGCGCTCCAGGCAAGGCCACTGCTGGGCAGAGGGCACGGCTGCATGCCTGACCCCATGGCGCCCACCCCGTCCAATGGAAAGCTGAACTCTAGGTCTCCTTCTTTCTCAGGAGTGGCTGAGGAGCCTGAGGAAGTCCTTGCTCTACCCGCTTAGTCCCAGGTGTCCTCCCACACTCCCTTTTCTTCCTTGGAGAATTTTGCTCCTAAGTACAAGAAGCTGTCTTTCCAGATTAAGATCAACCCCTGTGCCCCGGGGCTTCTCCCTCTCATTTGCAAATGACTCTAAAGTCCTGCAGGTTTTCTCACAGCCAGGACCCCTGCAGGGACTGACCCCTCCCCACTTCACTATGCCCAGCTCCTCACTGTTCCAGCGGCCACACCTTTGGCTCTGCTTTCACTCCAAGCCAGACAATGCCTTAAGTTACTGATTGAAGACACCAGACCCCTAAGTATCACTTCCTGTCAATCCAAGTAGCTCTCGGGTAACCTGGTTAGATCTGCCTTTAGTTTTTGCTTTGGATTTCTATCCTTGGATTCGCTTACTAACTGACTCTTCATTTATCTTCTTGGTCATCACCGACTTGAAGTCCTTCCCTTTCTTGTTCCGTCTCCAACTGTGCCCACAAGCTCAGCCTCAACCCAGGATGAACCCTGACTTTCACACGTAATCCTAAGGTGCTGAACCCACAGGCAGTTCCACATGAATGAATGATACCACCCTCACTGGGCAAAGTGGGTCTGGGGTACCTGTAGCCCTCCCTTCAAGCCCGAGGGTGCCGCTGTCTGTGGCACATAGGCGCCACCAACCTTGTCATAAACATAAGCAGGTTAGGGCTGGGGATACAGTTCAGTTGGTAGAGTGCTTGCCTTGTATGCACAAGGCCCTCAGTTCAATCCCCAGCACCACATACACACACACACACACACACACACAAATTGGCAAATCTTACTGTATGTCAATTGTATCTCAACTAAAAAAAAAAAAGCAGATGAGCCCTCAGGTGAAAGTGCCCAATCCTCTCTCCATTTCTAAGACCTCATCCAAGGAAGACCTCTGCCTTCTGCCCCTGAGGCTGAACCAAGTTCTCTCCCTCTGAGCACTGCCACTTCACACTTGTCCTGGACCCTGTCCTGCCCAATCCCAGGCTTTTCAGGTGCTGCTTATACTAGAGACCTCTCAGGCTTTTGCACACTAATGGCCTTCCCCACCTGCGTTGGAATCGACCCAGGGGCTAACATCTTACAATTTATAAAAACACAACTACACCTACCGTGAGATATTTGGCTCTCACCCCTTCAACACTACCCTTCAGGAAAACTGTTTGCAAACACAGCTGCTCCCTTCCCTCTGGAGCATTCTCTGGGGCACTGCCCCCTGTGGTATCACCCCCTGCATGACAAAGACACTGCCCTCTCGGGACAGCAGTGCTCTGGGTCAGGCAGAGTGCAACCCTCTGGCTCCAGCTTCTCTGCTGTCCCTTCCTCCTGCCAGCTCCACCCCTGAGCCCCTAGCTCAGCCTCCTCTGGGTGCCTTTTTGTATTTTCCATTCCTTTGCTCTCTCTTTCTTTGCTCTCTTGATTTTTTGTTTCACTCTTCTGAAGGGACCTGCTTATATGGATTTCATTATCAAATCTAAAATCAAACCAACTTCCTCTACCCCGTGAGCTGCTGCATTGACCCCAACAGTTCCTTCTCTGTCTTTTCTTTAAATAGTTTTTAAATAGTTGTAAATGCAAACTTCATCTTAAATTCTATATTTAGTACCCTACAATAATCAATCATTTCTCTTAGTGCAAAATTCAAAACCTCTACAGGGTTACTAATGATCCACAGGAACAAGGCTCTAACCCACTCCCCCCCCCCGCCCCCAGGCTGACCTCTGTCTACCTCCCCAGTCACTCTGCCTCCCTCTTCTGTCCTGCATGCCACCATCTCAGCCTGGACTTCTCTGTCCACTTCTGCTCTCCTCCTCCCAGCAGTGAAGGTTGAGCACTAGGTGGGCAGAGCTTCCCTAAACCCCTGCTGATGCAGACCTTGCTGGTCTGCCTTCACGCCCAGCCTACTCTCTGTTCCTCAGTGTTTACAGAAACAGAAGCACATCCTTATTCTCTATAGGGCTCAAGCCCTCTTGCCTTCTGGAATTAGGCTTCATTGAGGTCAATTTTCCGCCTTTTCTATATCTTGTATCTCCAGGCACTGCAGACTGCAGCAGGAGACCTCCTACTTCAGGGGATTAAAAGTATTTGTGGAATTAAGGAATGGAATCCGTCAGGGTGTGTGTGTGTGTGGGGGGGGGAGTGGCAGAGATCTCCTAAATCCTGGGTGAGAAAAGGAACTTGTGAAAGAAATTTGTGTTATGCTACAGGGCCTGACTCCAGTCTTCCAATCCCTCCACCCCCTTCCTTCCTTCCCTGGAATTTCATTAAGCAGAAAATATTAGAAGTCTAGCTTATCCAAGACAAATGCTTATCACTTTAAAAATCCTTATTTGTTCTCTTATCACTAGGAGATAATGCAGGACAAAACACAATTCCAAAGTCTTGGTTTCCTTTTTCATTCATTCTTGCCACAGCTGTCACACATCAGGTTTGAGGTGTGCAAGGCCAGTTTCCCAACAGTGCGTAAGAGGTTAGAACTGCCTGTCCATAGGCTGTGCAAATGCAAGGGAATCCCTCAGGGACCAGTGGCCGCGCTGCCTTCTCAGGGCTTTTCTAACAGCCTCCTTGAAGTCTTTGTTTCTCAGGCTGAAGACACTGGGTTCAGGCCATGTGTGTGATCACCAGGCGCTGAGACTGCAGATTCCCAGCAGAAGAGAAGACATGCCTGAGGACAGAAGGTCCCACACAGAGGCCCATCTTCTGACATCGTGGAGGGGGGACCTCAAGTCACTGATTCCTTACGGCCGCAGGACCCTCTGCACACCAGCGGGGACGCTCAGCCTGGGCTCCTAAGACAGAGTCCTGGTCCTGCCTGCCCCAGGAGCTGCTGCCTGCAGACCCTCCCTACCTAATGAAGACCTGTCCTCTCACTCTGACTCCACAGCGGCCGCGCTGCCTTCTGATGGCTTTTCTAACAGCCTCCTTGAAGTCTTTGTTCCTCAAGCTGTAGATGACTGGGTTCATCAGTGGTGTGACCACGGTGTAGAAGACAGAGATGATCTTGTTGATTTCGGGTGACAGGTGGGCACTGGGGCGCACGTACATGGAGATCATGGTCCCATAGTAGATGGTGACAACAGCCAGGTGGGACCCACAGGTGGAGAAGGTCTTCCTCCGTCCAGAAGCTGAAGGGATCCTCAATATGGAGGACATGATGAAGACATAGGACACGAGGGTCAGGAGAAAGCAGACGCACAGCACTGCGACCGACAGGACAAAGATGGCCATCTCGGTGACATGGGCACTGGAGCAGGAGAGTTGCCTGAGCGGCGGGAGGTCACAGAAGAAGTGGTTGATCTGGTTGGGCCCACAGAAGTCCAGCTGGGAAATCTTCATGGATGGCAGAAAGCCTGTGCCCACCCCTGTCAACCAGCAGAGGGCCACCAGGTGCCTGCAGGTGTCAGGGCTCATGAGGAAAGGGTAGTGCAGTGGACTGCAGATGGCCAGGTACCGGTCGTAGGCCATCATGGCCAGGAGGAAACACTCAGTAGCCCCAAAGAACACGAAGAAGTAGAGCTGCGCCATACAGGCGGAGAAGGAGATGGCCCGGCCCCAGGAGGTCAGGTTGGCCAGGAGAAGGGGCACAATGGTGGACGTGTACCAGATCTCCAGAAAAGAGAGGTGCTGGAGGAACATGTACATGGGGGAGTGCAAGCGCCTGTCCTGGCTCACCACTGCAATGATGACGATGTTCCCAGTGAGGGTCAGGAGGTAGATGAGTAGGAAAATGGTGAAGAGCAGGGTCTGCCACTCCTGAAGGGTCTGGAATCCAAGCAGCTGAAACTCGGTGACCACAGACACATTAGGGGTTTGCATCGTCTGGGGGCAGGGAGTGCAGAAAACATGTATGAAAAGCATAGGATGCGAGGACAAGAATATTATGACGGCTGGTGTTTGGACCTTCGGGGCTTTTTTGTTTTGTTTTAGGTTTGCATGTGCTGCTCTTGGGAGGTTCAAATGCACAATCCCATGCTCCTTTTATTTGACCACATTTGGATCTGCAGATCAGTGGCTCCAAGCTTCCTGACCCAGTCACTCCCCCGTCTCCTCAGTGAGGATTGCAAATGTGTTCTGTTTTCAAACCTCAGCATGGCCTTGTCTCTCTGTACCTTCAGCAAGTGATCTATTTGACCAGAAGCCTGGGGTCCCCATGGGAGCACGTGCAGACTTAGGCCACTAACACCCCCACCTACCGCCTTTTGTCCGGTTCCTCTGTACCCTGAAGGAGTGGTGTGCATGGGTCTCTGCTAATCCCTCACTTGGGCTGTGTCCTCCCCCACACTGGGAGGTGCTGCAGGTTTCCAGCTCACCCTCTCCTGTCCAGCAGTGGCCACCTCTCTGCTGGAGTTGTTCCTGTTTACCAAAAGCCTGGTTTTCGCTCCCTGTAAAGGAGAGGTGAAGCACACCATCAAGGTCCAGCTGTGCTGCCTCCGTGGGCGGCCCACCCCCGTGGACTCCTTCCCTGGTGGAGACCATCCCTTCCTTCAGTGGCCCTTAGTCCTCTGCTTCATTTATGAGTTGGTTTGTTCGTTTGCTTGTTGTAGTGGGGGTTGAACTCGGGCCTCACTCGTGCAAGGCAAGTGCTCTACCACTGAGCTCCACCCCAGCCCTTTCGATTTTAGACAGGGTCTCACCAGTTGCCCAGGCTGGCCTTGCACTTGCCACCCTCCTGCCTCTGCCTCCGAGAAGCTGGGATCACAGGCGTGACCACCACCACCCCAGCTCCTCTGCTTGCTTTGTCCACTGCTCTCAGGACCCCTCCCTCTTCCTGATCAGCTCGTCACTTAACATCCGTGACCTTCCTCTGGGTTCCACCGTAGCTGGCTCTTCACGTTTGCAAACTCTCAGGGTTTACAGCAGCTCAACATGCAGCTCTTGACTTTACTCATTCATTCATTCATGGTGCTGGGGTTACACCGGGCCTCCTGCTAGCCTGACTCTAGGTTCAGTCTCTCAGCTCTTAACCCTCAATTTCACGTGTCAGTCTTGAATATTAGTGTGCAAACAGCTGTCCCATCTGAAATGCACCACAGATGTCCACTCAGCTCCTGAGGCTTCTGTGACCTCACCTCCACCCAGCCTCCCAGAGCTGCCCACCAGACCCTTGGTGCAGCTGTCCACCCCCACAAGGGGGCACTCTTCACCACTGCTCAACCAGAAACCTTGACTTTGACCCAATATTAGACTGCAAAATCAGCTGGCTCCACCTGCAATTATTTCCAGATCCAGGGGGACCATTATTCCGCCCACTTTGCTGGCTGCCTGGAATAGGTGCCATCATCTCTCACCCTGATGGCTGCAGCGCTTTCCCTGTGGCCCTCCATGACCACCGTGCCCTACTCAGTAACTCAGTCTCTGTGAGGAAGTGAAAGCCCATCTTACACAGGGGCACAGAGGAGCTGCGGATTGTCCCTGGTTGGTGAACAGAACACTGGCCAGTCCGCGCACTCTCCTGAAGACCCCCTCTTCTGCTGATTTGCCACTTGGCTCATCATCTCTAAGACTGCAGTTCGTTTTTTTGCTGTGTTCTGTTTTCTCCTCTTGTGCCTGGGCAAAAGCATCAGGAAGGCTATGTCCACTGAACATGGAACCTTTACATGGACTAAGAGGACATCGTAAGCTCTATGAAGCTGCCTTCAGGAGCCCAGCACGGAGCAGGAAGCCTCATGCACACACTGGATCTCTTAAATCCAGCTCAAGATGAGGTCATTGGGGACCCTAGGGCATTCTTGGTTGGCTGGGCCCTGTGGGTCCTCTGCCCTGCCTCTCACACCTGGGTCTGCTCTTCTCCTTGCCCATTTGGCTCCTGACTCTTATCTCCTCTGGGTTCTTTTAGCCACCCAGATCTTGCCTTTCTGTCCCCTTCACAGGCCCCTGGGATATTGTCCCTGGACATGTCTGTGGGCTCATTTCCCACATCCTTTTGCCCCCTCAGAGACCACTTCCTGCCTGAAGTCTAGAGGAGCTGGTCACCTGTGTGACCAGCAGGTGACACCATCCAAGGCAAGTGCTGCCCCTTGGTCTGAAGAGCATATCCCAGCAGTTCTGCCTCCGACCTTCGCATGACAACCAGGGGACACTGGATGCTGGAATTTAACCATATAGAATGATTTGCTCCAAGACTGGGTGATACTTAGAAGCTGTCTGGGCACACAGCCATGATACAGCTACGCCCCCAGATTCTTGTAGTAATTAACTATGCCATCTTGGAACATGGTCTTTTCCTGCCTTGGCTTTCTCACTTTTTGTGTGTGACATTATCATGTAATTAAGTAAATCTATTTACTGTTCCTTTTAAATGTAATATCCTGCTTATCTCACTCACTTTTACAGACCCTTATATACAGCTTATATCATACTTTTATTACCATTTACCTTGATCATGAATAAATTAAAAATAAATCATTTAGCCATGGGGAAGTATGATATGCAGGTTTGTGAGAACCCAATAAAAGCAAACAAGCACAGCATCCCACTAGACTAAGTTTATACAGTTTTGGGCTCAGTTTCCCAGTTAAAGTTCCTTTTTGGGGGATGGGGTACTGGGGAATGAACTCAGGGCACTCAACCACTGAACCACATCCCCAGCCCTATTTTGTATTTTATTTAGAGACAGGGTCTCACTGACTTTTTTAACACCTCAATGTTGTGAGGCTGGCTTTGAACTCCAAATCCTCCTGTCTCAGCCTCCTGAGCCTCTGGGATTACAGAAGTGCACCACAGCTCCTGGCTAAACTTTCTCTTATAAGTTCAAATGCAACAAGAAACTGAACTTATTTAATCACCATTCATTGCTTAAATACTTTCAATAATAAACTCACAACAATTACTTAAATATTATTTCCAACTTTTAAAATTAGCTTCATGAGCCGGGTGCGGTGGCGCATGCCTGTAATCCCAGTGTCTCTGGAGGCTGAGACAGGAGGATTGTGAGTTTAGATCCAGCCTCAGCAAAAGCAAGGTACTAAGCAACTCAGTGAGACCCTGTCTCTAAATAAAATACAAGGTAAGGCTGGGGATGTGGTTCAGTGGTTGAGTACCCCTGAATTCAATGTCTGGTACCAAAAAAACATAGCTTCATTATATTAGCTGAAAATAATAAAGATTACTGCCTCTCAGAACGCTGCCTGCTTCAGTACTAGGGCAACCAGCATAAACTCAGGTCTAATTCTATAGTTTTTCTTTTCAAATTATATGAGAATAAACACAATCAAGAATATTATCGTTCTTTTTTTGATGTTTTTTAGATGTCAATGGACCTTATTTATTTATTTATATGCAGTGCTGAGAATCGAACCCAGTGCCTCACACATGCTAGATAAGTGCTCTACCACTGAGCCACTTACCCCAGCCCCTTTATTGTTCTTATCTGCCTATAGTACATTAAATGGCTTTGCTGTCTCAGGAAGCCTTTTTAAGTTTTTGTTGTTGTTGTCATTACAGTTTTATATCCCAGCACATTTAGGCAAGACCATCTCTTTCCACATAGGCAGAGCAAGTTGCCTTGACAAGGAGGAATCCACAACCATAGCCAGGAAACTGTGCCCTTGGATGTGAAACACATACCATGCTGATTTTCTCCTTGAAAAGCTGCCTCATCTGCACGTGCCTCCCCTGCTGTCCCTCTGGCCATCACATGGAGACCCAAGGGCTGCTGCTCTGAAAGCTGCCTTGCCCTCCTCTGACCCAAAGTCCGCCTGCATTTTCCTTGTGAGAGCTGGAACTTGTCTCTCCTGCTGGTGTCTGGCTCTGGGTGGAGCAGACTTCTCCTTTGAGTAACCCTGGGTATCTTGGGGACCTGGCCCTTCCGAGAATCCTTTTCCCCAATGTGTTCTATAATTTGCCAATCAAGTCTGTAAACAATGAAAGCTAACTTCTGAGATTCCTCTGTGTCCACTGAGGCTTTGTTGTGGATAGAAGCGATTTGTACATGGATTTAATTTTTTCTTAACTTAGAATGGGTCCTACCTTTGCTATAATATATATATATATATATATATATATATATATATATATATATATATATGTATATATATATATATATTGTATATATGTATATGTGTACGTATCTACATGTACGTGACAGCAATGGTAGGACCATATACATATACACATATACATATGTCTAATATATATCTCCATGTTCAAACTAACTCATTCAATTAAAGAAATATTGCAAAGGTCACTCTTTTTTTTTTTTTTTTTTTTGGTACTGGGGATTGTACTCAGGGGCACTTGACCACTGAGCCACATCCCCAGCCATATTTTGTGTTTCATTTAGAGACAGGGTCTCACTGAGTTGCTTAGTGACTCACCATTGCTGAGGCTGGCTTTGAACTCCTGATCCTCCTGTCTCAACCTCTTGAGCCATTGGGATTACAGATGTATGCCACCACACCCAGCTTAAAGTTCATTCTTGGCCTGGGGATGTAGCTCAGTTGGTAGAGTGCTTAACTTAAATGCACAAGGCCCTAGGTTCAATCCCCAGCACCATTAAAAAAAAAAAAAAAAGCTCATTCTTAATGAATCTCTCAATCTAAGAAAATGTAACATGAATTACAGACGAATTGGAAAGGATTATCAATCCAGGTCTTAAGTATAGCACGATTTATTTTTAATCTAAGTATGTGGAAGTCTGTCTACTTAAGATTCAATTTGTTAATACTTCTAGTGAAAGTGATTTTGAATATTTCAGTTTAAAAGAAAGTGTTGAAGTATTCAATAAAGAAGTTAAAAAATAGAAACTTTTTTTGCTTTTTTAATTAATCATTAATTTAATAAACACGTGCATGTTAAGCACCTACTACATGCCTTGACCTCGTTGGAGTATTAGGATACACAAGAGAATCACACAAATACTGTGATAGAGAAGGCTACATCATTGTTATTTGTTGATGCTGGTTTGACTAATATATAGTTTTATTTTTTTAAAAAAATATGATTTATATGTATAGTTTTAGAAAATTTGGAAAATGAAAGAAATTAAAGACAAAATGTATATTTCCAAATACCCAGAGTGCTGTCACCCAGAGTCAGGCTCCTGGTGCTCTGCCTGGTGCTCTGCCTTAGACACTCCCCATGTGGCCCACCTACTGGGTCACACAGCAGGGGTTCTAGTCTATAGTCTGTAGCTTGTCTGCAGGTTTTTTTTTTTTTAATGGTTAATGTCAAGCCTAGTGTGGTAGCCCATGCCTGTAATCCCAGTGGTTTGGGAGGCTGAGGCAGGAGGATCGTGAGTTCAAAGGCAGCCTTGGCAACTTAGCAAGGCACTAAGCAACTCAATGAGACCCTGTCTCTAAATAAAACACAAAAATAGGGCTGGGATCTGGCTCAGTGGTCGAGTACCCCTGAGTGCCCCTGAGTGCCCCAGGTACCCCTCCCTCCCAAAATAATAATAATAGTGAATGTCTGTGATAGGCCTTTTCTCTCTAGTGGGAAAATTAACATACTGTTTATGGATCCTGTTTCAGGATGGACCATTTCCATCTGATGCCATTATAGCTCTTCTAAGATCTGAGACCTTGCAGAGAGAGTCTTGGTGGGGCCTGCAAAGCAGATTGTGTATTCTTTCTTTGTCAGCTGCAGAAATAAGGTGACAGACCTATGTGAAGGTCAACCCCAGCTGGAGAAAAGGAGAAGGCCAGCTGAAGGCTTTCAAAGACCATCTCAGCTCACCTCCACAGGCCAGAGAGGCCCTGGGACAAAGCAATGCACACAGCCACCACTAGAATGTATCACCTGCATAAGTCAGTCCAGCTGCCCAGTGAGAGCTGGTCATGGTGAGCAGGGGCATCAGGAGGCTACTGTCCAATGTTCTGCCATGTCATGACAGGGTGGGCTTCCCTATCCTGCAGCTGGAGACACATCGTCTCTAGAAGGAAGGGAATATTGACATGGCTTGAAATGTATAAACTGCAGGGCACAGTGTGCATTTGTTTGTTCCCACAGGATTAAAGACATCAACCTGTCTACACCCACAGGCTACAGGAACTTAGTTTTGGAAGGCCCTGCTCTGTGCTCCTCTCCCACTCAGTCATTGCTATAGTGTGGCTATTACTTGTCCCTCAAGAGTTCATCTGCTGCGAGTGTGGATGAGCCCCAGAGAGATGGTGATACAGCCAACAGCACCCAGCCAGAGCCTGTGCCATGCTGTTTGGACTTTCAGCTACCAAAAGTATCAGTTAAATTGTTCTTTTCCTTATAAAGTCAACCCATCTCATGTATCGTGTTAAAGTAATGCAAAATGAACTCATGCATTCATCTTTCCCTCTTCCTCCCAGCCCAAGCTACATGGTCATTCTTTCCAAGAACCTTTTCTTCCTATGTACACCATGATTTCTGATAGTGACTTAAGAAAGTAATTTGTCCTAAGAAATGCTCATTTGTAGTCATTGACTTCATAGTGGATCAAGCATCCTATTATTGTCTTCTCATTTTGAACGTGGCACACTTATTTTTGAATTGTAAATTAATTAAGAATTATGTTGTGAAATTGGGTATGGTGTGGTCTATCTGTAATCCCAGCAACTTGGGAAACTGAGGCATGAGGATAATATGTTCTAGGCCAGCTTTAGCAACTTTGCAAGACCCCATCTCAAAACAAGAATTTAAAAACAGGCTGGGGAAGTAATCCAATGGTAGAACACTCCTGAGTTGAATCCTCAGTAACACACATACACACACAAGGTTACACTGTTGAACTAAAAATAAGTATCCATTTGTGCATCACACTAAATTAATACATTTAATAATGTGTAAATATTTAAATTTTATCTTGGATTAATATTTTAATTTTTTAATATTTTCCTGTAAATTTTAAAATTTTTTCTTCATAGGTACATAGTTAACTTATTGCTGCCCAGAGAAGTTTGAAATTCTGAAATGAGTTAGCACCAAGATATTGGTGATATTATGAGTATGTGGTAACTGATATTATGAGTATGTGGTAACTGTTGTAGATATTTTGGTTCAATAAAAGGAAGCGTGTTCTAAAACTCAGGCTGAAGTTGCGTGGAAGACTATCCATTGCTTAGGTATTACAGAAGGACAGATGATTTGATAGATGGGATAGACAGCCAAGTGTTTTCTAAAACTTAATTCTATAATTTCATAGACAAAATGATCCTGAACTAAGGTGAGGACACAGTTTGTTGACAAAACCTAAACTCAACTTTGTCAGTATAGGAATTGCCTCAGCACAGGGTCACAGGGGAGGGATTTCCCAGGAGTGCCAATCAAGGCTTTACTGCCCCAAAGCCCCTGCCCCTCATCCTAACACTGCACCATTGCTAACCTGCAGAGAGGGCTTGATGTACAATGGGTACGTTAGATGTCCAAGTCCTGCAACCTAAGTTATTGGAAGAATTATTGTCACATATATTATTTTTATTTCTATTTTTTAATAAAGGACTGGGATTATCTTAATAGTCTATGTCATTTCTTTCTGCATTGTCTGTGTACCTATTTGATCCCCTGGGCTATTATGAATAATGCTTTGCATTCTTCCCAGCAGAGTAACAGATGACATTGTATTTTATCAATATGTTAATGTCCCAGAAAAAATTGGGCAAAATGACTTCTTTTAAAAATTAGAAGCATTCTCTGGAATCAAGTAATTGAGTTAAACTAGTGAATTAGCTGAAGCAACCAGCCACAGAGGAAAAATGAACAGGCTCGAAACCACCAGTCACTCTTTCCAGGACAGCCACATCCTGAAACTGGCAGCCCACTTGCTGTTATCCTCGTCACCACTCAGCTCATAACTAGAGAGGGAGCCTCACAGAGGAACAGCTCTGTTTGGAACACACCCTGGAGATAAGGAAACTCAGAACAATTAGCCTCTGCAGACAACAGTGTCCCCAGAGACCTGCACTTCCTCTTCTTTCTCCCGTGGTGTTCTGTGGCTGGGGAGCATCCACTGGGTCACATCAGAGCCACATGCTCCACTCTTAGTTTCCACCACGCCTTATGTAGAAACCATGTTATCACAGGGCACAGGCAGAGAAGTCCGTGTGAGCACCAGGGTCACTGCAGGGGCAGGTGGGAACATGGGGTTTGAAGTCTCAGCTTCAAACTGCTCTTGGGACAGTCACAGGATTACAGGTGCTACATCAATAGAATGAAGCTCCAAGGGACACCAAGGGACGAGAACTAGTGATGGTTACACAAGCCCTTCAAGGTCCCCATCCCATCAGGCAGATCAGGAGCTGGTAAGGGGGGAGGAGACCACGGGGAGGAGACCAAAGCAGGCACAGCAGGTGGTGAACCTGCCGCAGGGTAGACAGAGGGCATCCACCAGGGCCGGGATGGCTTCTGGATGCAACTGTTGGGATGCGGCTGTCACCACCACATCCACCTAGGAAGATCAGCTCTTCAGAGTAATTTTACTTGTAAAGTTAAATTTTGGATGAATATTGCTTTTGAAGGGCCTACCTGTACTTATATACTTTGAAAATATATCCATTTCCAAAATAAGTTTATGCCAGAATCTCTAGTCTTTTGGATTTTTGTTGTTGTTGTTCTTTGGTTTTTGTTTCTTTGTTTAAGTGCCAGGAATTAGTTCATTAGGGGTATTATGAGTTTTAGTGCCAAATACCAATTTACCTCAAATGAACTTTATCAAGAAATCTGGGAAAAAAGTCATCCGAGTTCCTGGAGCATTGGTGAAGAGTCCGAGGTCCAAGCTGCCAGCTGCCACAGCAGAAGGGTAATGCACAAGTCAAGCCTCAGAGCCGTGGTGGGAAGGGGAATAGCCCCCCATTGATTCCACAGAGAAGGACCTGGAAGGTGGTCCACCTGGCTTCCACTAATGCCACAGAGGTTGACAGGAAGAAATCACCCATGACACCAGCAGGGGGGTGGACACAGAGACCCATGGCATGCTCACAACTGCACCCACAATCTAAGCTTCCAACACAGACACATCACCCCATCTGCCTCTCTCTGAGCCCAGTGGGCTTTCATACACCGTGATATGTGGCTTCCAGTGGGTTTCTTTGAGGGATATCATCTGTTTATGAATAAAAATGTTTTCTTTAAGGCATATGTGTATGTCTTATGGAGAAAGAAAAAGAGGAGGGAGTCAATAAAACATGACAAAATTTGACATAGTAAATCTCCTCCCAAACTTGCAGGGAAGCTTCGCCCACTCTCGACTATGTCCAAGAGGGCATCCTTGACTTAAAAATATGCAATAATATGCACTACTAAGAACTTGCCCCTTGCCACCTGGCAAGTCATGTCAGAAACTGCTTGTACTTAAAGCACACTCTTCCAAACAGCAGCTCCTACGGACACTTTCATCTCCGGAAAATCCTTTCACACCCTTGCATTACCAGGCTCCCTATTCCTGGTTTCTAGCTACAGCATCTCATTTTTGATGGTCTGCCAGCCAGAGTCAATGTACTTATTCATCATTCTCCATCTGGAGAAGACCACCCCTCAGCCATCATCCTTCCTCTTAGGACATGAGTCCTAGGAGGAAGCATCAGAGAAAGTGACGAATGGTGGCCTCTCATAGTTACAGAATGATGCCCAGAGGAAACTTCCAGAATCTTAGAAATGTTTTCCATGAAAATCTTAGTTCCTACCTCAGAGAAGGTGAGTCCCAGGCTTACAAAGGTAACAGTGAATGGCCGACTTCTTAAATGCCCGGGACTGTGGGTGAAGCTCCTTGTAACCATGGATTTCCACACCCCAGGAGGAATCTTGGTATTGTTAATTAATCCAGGTTCACTTGGTGAACCTTGGGCCTCGGAGGAAGCCCCTTCCCACTCACCAGCAGGTGTGTTCTGTCCCAGGTGAGAGGCTGAGGTGGTTTCTCCAGGTTTCATCACAGGACTGCTGGTCTCATCCCAGCCTCTCTCAGGGGAAACGAGAACAAACGAGAACTAACAGTGATCTGGCCCAGCTTCACTGAGGTGTCCCTGCAGGAGAGCTTCAGAAGGGTGGGGACCTCGCAGAAAAAGTGGTTGATTGCCCAAGAGGCACAGAAGGGGAACTGCATGGTGACTGGGGTGAGCAGGAAACCATCTGCAGACCCTCCCAGCCAGGCGGCCACCACGATCAGCAGGCAGACCCTGCGGCTCATCAGCACAGGGTAGCGCAGAGGGTGGCAGATGGCCACGTAGTAGTCATGGGACATGAGTCCTAGGAGGAAGAACTCTGCCCCTGCCAAGGTCAGGTAGAGGAAGTGCTGGGCAGTGCACCCTGCAAAGGAGATGGCCCTCTGGCTGGTGGCCTGGTCCAGCAGCATCTTGGGCACGATGGTGGAGATGTACAGGATGTCCATGAGGGAGAGCTGGCTGAGCAGGAAGTACATGGGGGTGTGCAGCCGGGGGTCGGCGCGGATGAGCAGGATCATGGTAGTGTTGCTGGCGATGGAGATCACGAAGACCAGGAGAATGAGGGAAAAGAGCAGCCAGGGGAAGTGGCTGCTGCTGAACAACCCCAGAAGGATGAAGACAGTGTACAGGGAGTCTTGCCCCACTCCATAGCGCTGAAGGCTGCAGAGGGTGGGACTCAAGCTGGAGAAGTACAGGTGGGCTTAGAGCATCATGGTGTGGCCACGCCCAGATCCAGGCTAAGGCTTCTGACCTCACGAATCTTGGAACAGGCTGGGCAGGTGTCATGCCCCATTACAGCATCATCCACTCAGGAGCAGGACGCCCGCCAGCAGCCTGGCCTTGCTAAGTTAGAGATCCTGAGGCAGCAAGTCCATCTGCTTTTGTTTAAGGACATTCATCTGCTGTCTCTCAAGCACTGTCCTACCTGGAGAGGAGCCGTCCTGCTGGACAGGCCAGAGTGGAAGTGAGAAGAGTGGCCAGCCCAGCCCCACCCCGCACCAGGCTTTGGTCCTCACACTGCAGGGTCAAAGCCACAAGTCAGGAGCATGTGTGCTGTCCACGGGGAGACGGCCACATGGGCTCCACCTGGTTTGCACATTCTTGAAGGTTTGCACACTATAAAACTCGATGCTTGACGTGCTTATCAGGTGCTCAGTGTTGGAAGGCAAAGACTCTGCCAAAGTGTGAACACAGAGCCCTCACTGTGAGGGGCAATCCAGGGTCAGCAGAGAAAGGCTGTCAATGGGGGAAGTAATGTTGAGGATCAGGGCTGTTATCTTCCCCTTTCAGCAGAAAACTATGGGTTATTAGCACATAACTTACTCACCTGTGAAGTGAATAAAGGCAGCAATTATGATACAACATTTTAATAGAAAAACAGAAGGATGAACTGATTTAAATAATATCAGGAGTTATTATCTCCCAAGTTACTTTGCTCTTAAATTTGAAGTCAGATCATGCACACTTAGCCATTTCAGTTAAATAATATCTTACCACAAATATGAACACCATGGGTCACTTGGACAGTTTATGTTGCCATCACAGAGACCTATATTGCGCAGCCTGGTGTCCAGGAGTCCCAGGAAGCTGCTGAGCTCCTGAAACATTAAAACTGAGGATGTACTGTAACTACACAGTAATTGCAGAGGTCTGGTGACTCATAAATAGTAAGTTACATTCCCCCCACACCTCATGAAATACTAGAGGACTCTCTACCCACTTCACAGAGAAAAAAGGTGAGACCTAAAGAGGGTCAGAAACGTCCCAGGGCACAGGCTCTGCTGGTCCAGGGCAGTCTAACTGCTCTAGGCTGGTTTTTGCTGAGCCAGAGTGGACAGAGAGTGTCGTGAATTAAACATGCATTAAACCAGTTAAGTCATCAGTACCTCACCCTGGGAAAGCCATACTTTTAGGTTCTGAGTGGACCTAAAAGACTGTGAAGACCTGGTCCCTTCTTGCAAGGAGCACAGAGAGGAGGGACAGGAATTGCCCTTGCAGTGTGTGTGGCCAGGTGTCCTTCAAGAATGGCTTTGATTAGACTCTCCAGGGTTTTGACTTCTCTCTGGCTGGTGCACAAGAGAGAAGAAGAGGGCAGAACAGGGAGAGGACAGGGCAGGGTAGCAATGCAAGCCAGAGCCCAGGGCTACACACAAGAGGTCCAATCAGGACCCCTGTACAGTTGGCCACAGCCACCACAGATGGATGTCAATCATGAAAAGTGAATCCTCAGCCCGCCTCGACCCAGGAGCCTGGCTCCCTGTGCTCTGTCCAGCTTCCCCTGTCCTGAGACATAGTTGGTTCCCAGCAGAGCTCCTCTCCAGGTGTTTTCCTGATGTATGCCCTTTCTAATTTTGCCTTCTTTCTCTCCACTGTCTTAAGCCTCTGGGGAAATTAAAGAAAAGCACTCAGCAGCATTCCAAGTGATGGACAGAGAGAGAGCAAGATGTCTCCTAGTGCTGACCTTCAGCATTTTAATGAGAGCAAGCCCCGTGGAGAGCTGCGATCATTAGTGCACTACAGATCCAGGGAATGGCAGGTGGTCAGTGGAGACCAGGCACAGAGACTGCCATTGGTCCATGGCGAATGCCAAAGCCCAAGAGCACTAATGGGCACAGGCGCCTTCCTGTCAGGGTGTTGTCCCCAGCCCTGACCACGAACTTTCCTGGAGCTGAACTTGCTAATGAGGCCTTGGAGACTTCCCAGCCTTGCTCACAAAGGGAAGGGAGATTGGAGGCTCATAATTCCTTAGATTTTAAGAGCATCTTTGTCCTTCTCTGTCAGTGTTGTCTGTGTCCTGTGTTTAAACCATCACAAAGGAGTATAAGAGCACTGAGGAGAATATGGTAAACAAGAAAAGGGAAAGGAATTCCCTGGGATACTCCATGCCCTTGTATAGAAATCGTTATGTCTATGCATAACTCATGCTATTCTGCTCTATTCCAGTCCATTATTTTATTATTTATGGTGGTGCTATGAATTGAACATGCAAGTACTCTACCACTGCACCACACCCCTGTGCCTAACTTAAACTTTAGCATTCTTCCAATCCGATATGTAGTTAAGACCCCTTTTCTGTGTAGATGTGGGGTGTCTTCTCAAATTACTGTGATGGTTGATTGATGTGACAAGCACTTTCGAGGGCTCCTTGTTTGATTGACAAGCACATTGCTTCTCAGTTTGCTTATGAAACACTGTATCATGAGGTTGCTTCTCTGGGTAGGTGGTGGAAGGTGGGTTTATTTGCTTTAGATGCCTGCAACCAAAGTGCTAGATGGGCTGCTGAAAAGCGATGCCAGCCAACCACAGATACACTTGGGGCTCCCTGCTTGCCCAGCTCTTAGCAAGAGCATCTAGATGGTCATTTATTGGATTTTTGTTTATGACTAAGAAACCTCAGAATGTTTTCATGGGTATATTTTCCCCTCTCTATATATTGGGATTTAATTGCTCATGACATTTGCCCTGTTTAATATTAGGGATTTCTCAAAATTGGCCTTCTTTCTTTATAGAATAAGGGCATTCTTCTAAGTGTGATATTCGTTGCAACTTCTTTACCGAAACCATTACTTTTATTTTTACTTTATTTGATTTTAGGCCAGAGAAGTTCTAAATATTTATGTGCTGCGTCCCTCCCCTGACTCAGGCAATGGCAAGGCCCTACTGAGGTGGATGGTGCAAGGCGTCCATCCTCTGGAGGAGCACAGTATGTTTCTAGGAATGGGCTGGTTTGTTTTTGTATTCCTGTTAATAAGTATAGTTGCGACTTCTCATATGACCATCAAGTATGAAGGAGAAAACATGACTTTCCCAATTAATGCAACTACTTCTAAAGAATAGATCTGTTTGCTCTAAATGCAATGATTCAGCTGTGGAGTGTAACTTGTTTATGTCTAATGAAGAACTCCCTGTATTCCTGTCAAGGAAGTTTTTGAGAAATTAAATTAAAATCTAGAGAAGAAGAATTAATGTTAAGAAGACAGACTAGTGCTTAGTACTGGGCAACTTGTTCTTGTTCCTGTGCACAATGGTTTGTGCTCTTACTCTTGTGTGATTAAAATTAATAACAAGTTAACCACTTGCTGTAACCATGGCACCGGTTCCAGTCAATAAGTCAAGAAAGAATAGTCAAGGTATAGGCCAATATTTTGGGATATTTCTAACTATTATTAAAAGTTAACTAAGCAGAAACAGCTCAAAGCAATACACGAACTGAAAGTAAAAATGCTTGCTTATGCATAAGCCAAGATACATTCTTCTATTCTAATTGTAGCTCTGTAATACTTTGTTTCTTTGAATAATGATTCCTGTTTTGTAACCACAAAATACTGTGAGACTGCCAAAATGAAAAGTATATATGATTAACTTCACAAGTAAAGATTGGGATTCAGCACCTTCACTTTGGTGTCTGTGTTGTTTCTCCACCCCCCTTTCGCCGACTCCTCACCATCCGTTCGTCTCCTGAGACCCCCTGTTGGAGCTGGTCTCCGACATTTATGTAGTTAAAACATTTATTTGGTCACTTTTAACTCTTGAGTTTATTTGGGAAAGTCATTCCCCATGCAAATATTTGATTAATATGCAATTCCATTTTGGTTCAGCTTTCATACTTTTAAAAATATGCACTATTCTAATATCTTGAGGATTAATTTGGTCTTGGTTGAGAACTCTGAAACTCTGGGGTCTCTATAAGGCCAAGGACACGGTACCTCTGCCCTTCAAGATCTCGCCAATGAGACCTAACTTTCATTTCTGGCAGAAGCAAGAATTGAAGTGATGTCCAGGAACCTCCTGCCCCTGATTCCCAGCCCCTCTCTCTGTGGGACATGGAACAGGCCATCTTGGAAGCCTCTTCTCATCCCTCTCTCATGTGGGAAATCTGGTAGGAGATGTGAGTCCCAAGATAGTGTTAGGTTGGTCTTCAGCAAAGAACACCAGCAGTGCCAGCCCCTGCTGGCCTCTGTCCCCAGCTCTCCTCTGCAATACAGTAGATCCAATAGCAGGGAGCTGGGTGTCTTTGTTTTTCCCCTTTTGTATGCAGTCATTTTCTTGTGAGAAAACTGCTCTCTGTGAAGAACTGACACAATCCTTGGTGACCACCTAACTCGGAAAGTGTGTATTTATTATTATTGTTGTTGATTTGTTTGCTTCTGCAGTACTGAGGCAGTTGACCACTGAGAAACATCCCTTTTTCTTTTCTATTTTGAGACATGATCTCTTGAGGTGGTCCAGGCTGGTCTAAAGTTATATTTTCCTTCCTCAACCTCCAGAGTTAAGTTTAGGGTGAAGGATGAGCAAGAGTAGACAGGAGAGCAGCAGGGAAGCTGGCTTCAGGAGGAGCAAGAACCACAATGTGCAGAGGCACAGAGACAAGCGAGGGCAGGCCCTGAGGGAGGACCGGCCACAATGGCATCACTGGGGATCAGCACCAGGCAAGGAGCGGGGAGGGAAGGCTGGCCAGGGCTGTATATCTGCCTGGAGAGGAGCTGGGACTTCACCAGTGGGCAGTGGGAACACTCGGGGGCTCACTCATGATAATGAGCTCACGATTCTGTTTTAAAGACCATGGCAGCACCTGTGTGATCTGTGGGCTTGAGGCAACAGGGACATCCTAGTGACTTCTGCCCAAGCCCAGAGGAGCAGTGGTAACGCCCTGAAAGTTTAGAGGGTGGGAGAGAAGACGGACTGAAGCACTCAAGAGCTTGGGCCAGCGGCACTCATGATGGGACTGGTGGTGTGACAGCAGGTGGACCGACAGCTGGGTCTCAGGCCTCCTGTTGGGGACTGGCAGGCAGTGGGGGCACCCGCCCACATCAGGGCACGTATGCATAGCTGGATGCAGTCCAGGCATGAGATGACACCATGTGGAGATGCTGGATTTTGTGAGCATCAGAAGTGGCACATTTGGATATTCACTGCAGTTACAGCTTCTCCTGAGGAAATGGAGAAACTGAGGACACTAGGCAAGGTCGGGTTAAAACACAAAGCTTTCCAGAGGTGGGGACAACCACACAAGGCATGCAGATGCTTTCCTGCCATTTGCTTTCTTGTTTTTCTTGCTCTGTGCACAGAGCTTGCGTGGGGGTCTCTCACCCTTCTACAACACGGTTTCTAACCTGAGTATGTCTTCAGCTTTCCTGATGGCCCATGTGTCCCGGTTCTCTGTGCTGTGGACTCACACCCTACTTTAAATCCCTTTATCACCTTTCCTTGGTGTCTGGGAAGGCAGCGATCACTACTACGCCCTGGTCTGCTTCTTCACCTGGGAGTCTCCCACTGGGGGACTTGTGGACTTGGGCAGAAATGAGAAAGTGGGACTCAGGGCAGAAGCCAGACCTGGGCTTCTACGTGTTGTGTGGCCAGCGCCTGCCCCCGGGCAGGGCAAGTTTGGAGTGAAGGTGTCCTGAGCTGCAGCCTGACCTGCCTGCACACCTGGGACTCTCTTTCCTAACATGTAGCTGCAGCTCAGCCAACCCCAGGGGCCACACTCCACCCACGTCAAATTAGACGGTGGCAGCTGGACCCACGGCACTGCCTGGGCCTCGCTTCCTTTTCCTGTGGGCACTGCAAACACTTTGGCTGCCAAGGCCACCACCATGAGGCAAGCGGGGCCTCCTGAGCTGCTCTTTGTATGACTGCTGCCCAACCTAGGACTCTACATAAAGGGGTTGTGGTCTGTAAAATGAGGTGCACTGCAGGTTTGCTTCCTAGCAAAACCACCTTTATTTCCCTGGACAGCACACTGGGCGCTCAGCGCAAAGGCCGGCTCTTCTGCGGAGCGCTACTTGCGGTGGTCCTTCTCCCCCAGGAGCCACAGTTTGGCCTTGTACCGAGTGATGTCCTTGTAGACCCTGAAGTGATTCAGCCTGTGGTCCTGGCGCTCCGGGCTGACCTAGATGGAGGCAGGGGTAGCAGAGCTGGTCAGGAAGGGGAAGAGCTAGACCCAATCGGGCCTCCTTGACAGGTGGCCCCAGGGCTCTCCTGGTCAACGCTGCTTGTAAAACTGCGACACCCCTGCTTAGAGCGTCCTGAGAGCAAGGGGCGTCAGCTCCATAGAGCTGGGGCTCTGCCCTGCCCGCTGCCTACGTGGAAGGCAGCCTGTGGGTCACCCGGGAAGACCTAGGTTCCAGGGACCTTGCATCAAACGCCCCGGTTCACTGTGTTTTCTCTCATTTCCTGGTACCTGGTCTCCTCCCAGCTTCCTTCAGGGAAAATGGAAGCTGAGAAGTGGCCCCACCCCACCCCTGGGCCCCAGGAAGCCGGACTGCAGCACATCTGTGGCTGGTGCCCCTGGCTGCGTGGACACAGGGAAGGCCGATTCCTGGCTTCCTTCCTGTGAACTGTCCAGTCCTGCAGGACTAACGGAGCAGGGGCGGCTGCTTGCCCCATCGTGGCCCAACTGTGCTGTGTTTCACTTCCCTTTCTACACCATTTCCTCTTCCTTCTGAGGCAGGGGGCACCACAGCCAGGCTGCCCAGAGCCAGCGGGCCTCTGTGCTGGGGTGCCAGGGACAGCTGGGGGCGGTGCTGTGCCTGTCCCCGGACAGCATCTGCACACACTAAGTGTTCAGCAGGTGCTTGAATGGAAAGGGAGTGTGGTGGGGGGTCACAGCAAGCCAGGGGGAGGGAAGACCTCAGCACATGCACCTTAGAGAAGCTGCCCTGAGGGTCACCAGGGACGTACATGCTCATTCCATCCCAGTCTGCGAGCGTGTGTGTGAATGTGTGTGTATGTGTGTGTGAGTGTGTGTGTATGTGTGTGTGAGTGTGTGTATGTGTGTGTGTGTATGTGAGTGTGTGTATTGAGTGTGTGAGTGTGTATGAGTGTGTGAGGATGTGTGTGTATTTTTGTGTGTATTTTTGTGTGTGTATTTTTGTGTGTGTATGTGAATGTGTGTGTGAGTGTGTGTGTGTATGTGAGTGTGTGTGTATGTGAGTGTATATGTATGTGAGTGTATGTGAGTATGTGTGAGTGTGTGTGGGAGTGTGAGTATGTGTATGTGTGAGTGTGCGTGTATGTGTGAATGTGTATGTGTGGGAGTGTGTGAGAGTGTGTGTGTTATGTGTGAATGTGTGTGTATGTGTGTATGTGTGTGTGTATGTGTGTGTGAATGTGTGTGTGAATGTGAGTGTATGTGTGTGTGTGTGAGTGTGTATGTGTGTGTGAGTGAGAGTGTGTATGAGTGTGTGTTGGTGTGTGTGAGTGTTTGGACACACACCACACATGAGGATATATTTTCAGCAGGTGTTACCCAGAGACACAAGGCAAAGAGGTGCCCACTGAGCCTTACTTACCAGGGGTCCCTGGGCTGAGGTTGGGGTGCTCGGAACAGGCCAAGGTCCTGCCAGGGACAGGGGTCCTCACATTGGGGCCCATGGAGCACATCAATCACATCCTCTGCCCCAAGCACAGTGCTCTGAAAGCCCAGCTTCTTTACCTTTGATTTCCCACAACACCTGGATCTAATCTGGGGGGCTTACTTCCTTGCTTGCTCCCTGTGCTACCTGAGGGCATTGTCCCCACATGTGTGATGGACAGACTGAGTGCTGGCAGGCCCCTTGGGACTCAGACACAGCATTCTGTCCTGGAGGCCTGGAAGGGTCTAAGCAGGGCAGGCCTGGCTGGGCCCCACACTCGTCCTTCCTGTTGTGTGTGCTGACTGTAGGAGATGCCCTGAGGTGCAGGGAGCAACCTTCCCATGGTGCGTGAAGCCCCCAGCTCTCTGGTGCTTTGCTAAGATGCCCACTGTCTCCTGGGCTGACCTGTCTTCACCAGGCTCCCTTCCCTCCCACCTCTCTCTCACTGGACAAGGACTCTCTGGACCAAACTCCACTCAGGCCATCCTCCTTTTAAACCAGGCCTGACTTAGGGCCTTCTGTTGTCACCTCTGCATCGTCCAGTTTCAGTGAAACTCCGGCTGAGCAGTGTAGCAAGAGCCACCACCCTGGGTGTTGACTGTGCTGGGTGTCTGTGGGCTCCTTGCTATCTGTCCCCCAGAGCAGGTCTGGTCCCTGCCCTGCCTTCAGCAAGAATCCAGCCAGGTCAGCTTAGCCAGGACCCCTCACCCAGATGTTCCCCCCAGTGATTCCCCCCACACCTCCATCCTTAGCTTGTCCAGCTGCCCAGTCTCTCCCACCCTGCTGGAGCCTCTGCCCTAGCCACAGCCCCCCTTGGATCAAGCCTTCCGTGTGGTCTTTAGAAATCACTGATCCCTGATTCTTTATTCATGTTCAATCAAGGTTTTGAGCAGTTTCCTCTGAAGTCCCCTCTTTCACTGATAGTTAGACCTCAGGGCTGTCCCTTCCCTCCGTGCGGCCTTGCTTCCCAAGCTCTGAGCCACACCTCCTGCTTTTGGGGTGAGCTCTTCTCTGTGAGTGGTGGCCTCCTGGGGATGTCTTCCTGCCTGGAGCAGCACCTGACTGTCCCGGGCAGGGCTCAGGGACTCCTTTCCGCTCTTCTCCATCTGCATCACAGGAGCCTGGCCACGTTTACTGAGCAGGTGCTGTGTGCTGGGCACTGTCCCAGGTACTGCTCCTCTCAGCAACCCTGTGAGGCAGGTTCTGTGGTGTCCCCATTCATGACCAGGATCAGCACCACACAGTGGCTTAGAAACTCACCCCAGGTCTCAGGATACCAAGAAGGACAGAATTCAAGCCCCTGCCAGCTGGCTGTCCACTCTGCTCTCAGCCACTGCCCGCACCACCCTGTATTCTTACTGCTGCCCGAAGCAGGGGCCTCACTTACCAAGGGCTCTGCCTCCCAGCCGATCTCCTGACTTTCTGTCTGTGTCTCTGGGTACTTCTTCCGGGGTCTCTGAGCAGCATGGTGAATGAGATTCAGAAACCTGACTGGGAGAGGAGGCTCAAGTTAGAAGCTGCCCGTGTCCTTTTCCTGGCCACACCACTCCAGGTCCACAGAATTCAGTGTGCAGAGCCAGGGCCTGAGACAGGGGCGTCTGGTTCTCAGCCATGTGTCAGCAAATGTTTTGAGTGCAAATTGCCAGGCACTGTTCTGGACCCTGGAGCAAGGCTGTGACAGACATGGCCCCCCTGGGAGTCCAGGGCAGGCAGGAACAGAGGTCAACTCCTCTGCTCTCAGAACATGCAGTTGCTGCCCTTCTGTGCCTCTCCATCATGCGGGGTCCTTCCACAGCCTCCCGTCTGACACCCTGGACCACCTGTGCCCACCTGCCCCAACAGTAACACATCCCCTGCCTGACGAACGCACCTGTTCTCCATGCTATTGCCCATGATCCCACCCCCCACACTGGTGGAGGCACTTACAGGCTGCCCTCTTGCCTCTGCCTCATTGTGCTGAGACCCCTGGGCCCACCCCACTGCCTGTCACCAGGTAAAGTGGAAACATGAACAGGACTGTGTTTACTGAGCATGGTGAGCCGGGTTCAGCTCTAGGCACCTGTGGTGTTTTGCTTGGTCCTTCCAACAACTCTAAGAAGTGGGCTGAGAGGTCAACAACCTGGCTGAAGCCCACAGTTAAGGAGCGGCAGCACCAGGACGTGAATCCAGTTCCTAGGCCCTCAGAACCCGTGTAACATCTGAACATTTGTGAATGAATGACTCCTCTTTTCAGGCCATCGGGGACTCTTGTGGATGACAGTAATGAGTTGGCATGTGTTTGCTCATCAGTCTCTCTGAGCTTGGTCAGTAGAGTCTAGTCTCAAGACCACAGCAGAGGACCCTAAGGTTCCCTGCAGCGACTCTGCCTGCGAGTTCTCTGAGCCCCCTGCCTCTCTCTGCCCCACCTCATGCAGTCTCCAACCCCAGGACTTACCATCTTCAGGTTCCTCCAAGTTATCATGCCACGACATGGGCTTCCTGGTGATTGCGTGAACTGGAGAAGAGCAGGGACACAGCGCAGGTCAGAGCACAACCCCTGCCCTCCTGCCACTCACCCTAGACCAGGCTCTCATTCTGCACCTGTGGAGTGCCTGGGCCTGGGGGGTTCTGGCTGGGTGCTGGGAACAAGGTCCCACAGCCCCTGAGGACCTAGGGTCTGGCCTGGCACTGTCCAGGGCAGTGGTCACAATCCACAGGATACTAGGATTTATGTTTGTTTATTCATTCACTCATTTATTTATTGCAGTGAGCTAACCCTCACCCTAACCCTAATCCAGCCCTCTTTACTTTTATTTTGAGACCAGTCTCTGTTGAGGTCATCCTTAAACTTGCAATCTCCCTGCCCCAAGCTCCCTGTTGCCAGAATACAGGTGTGTGTCACCATGCCCAGGAGTAAAAAGTCTTCTGAGCAGGCACCCCTAAGATATGAAATGTATATGTCATCTTTATGTAAAATGATCTGCATATTAGAAAAGCATAATATTTTTCTTTGTAGTACAAGTAAACAGAAATGCAAGCTACAGTATTTTCTCACTTCACCACAATGGCCACATTAATCCTGTGCCCAAGGGAAAGAACTGGAGGAAATCACTTTTCCCAGAATGGATGTGGCCTGAGGGATTATTTAGCTTGTTGGGATGGACCAAACTATACTTTTCTCCTGAAATCAGTGGTGGGGACTCCAGAAGACAACTAGAAGAATTCTAAGCAGAATGAAGTCACTGAGTGTCCTGAAGACAGCCAGGCTGCAGGGGTGCTGGTTATAGAGGCCCAGAGTGGGGGGCTCAGGGAGGAGGAGCAGGTGGGCAGTTACCATGGGGGCTGTGGCATGAGTGTTCAGAGGTGGAGGAGAGAGGATCCTGGTCGGGAGCCTAGCAGCCACGGGGAGCAGGAACTTGGGTGGATTGGAGGAGGGCAGTTGGGGATGAAGCTAGGGAGGAATCAGAGCTAATTCCAAAGGGGTGGAAGCACTGGCTGTTTTAAGGTAGCTCAGAAGTAGCAGAGGCCACACAAGTCTTCAGCAGAGGGATGGACGTAACCAAACTGGCCTCTTAGGGTAGCTCTAGCCAGCAGTCCCTAGGACATGGGTTGGGGTGGCTGGTTTGGAGGGAAGGAGTGTAGCTGGGAGCCCAGCAGAGCAGCAGGCAGGAATGAGGATGGCCCTGCTGGGGCTGGGCAGTGAGGCTGGAGAGGGGCAAGTCCAGTCGCTGTCCAGAGGGTGGAATTAAGTGAGAGGTGGGTAAGCCCCCAGTGTACCATGAGTCTTTCCCTGAGTTAGGAACAGACAAGGGTCAGGAGAAATGTGAAGCAGCAGCCATTCTGCTTCTGTGACTGCCAGGTGTGTGGACTGAGGGATGGAGGCCGGGGCTGACTCAGGCTTCTCACCTGGGAGGGAAAGGCCCACCTGCCTTGTGCTGCCACAGGGTCTTCTGGAGAAGCAGAGGGTGGGCAAGGGATTCAGGGCCCCTAGCTTTCTAGAGGGCCAGTTTGAGGTCCCTAATGGTGAGTCCAAGGAAGGTAGCTGGGAGGTGGTCAGATGGTAGATCTGGAGCTCATCTGAGGCCCAGTGTCCTTTAGGGGTTGCTGATGCTGCAGGATGAGGTGGATCTCACAGGAGTGTGCAGGGTGAGAGGAGTGGAGGGGAGGGTGCTTTTACCTGGATGACAGGGAACACTGCCCAGAGCCCACTCTCCTGACCTTTCCAGAGAAAGGGTTATGATGATATTAAAATCTTAAAATCCCTTTAGTATATGAAAAGAAATCAAAATATAAACAAAAATAAAATCTAAAACCCCTGCAAAATGCAGTTACTTCAAAAGGAAAATTATTAGAAGCAACTCCTAGCTGCTGCAGTGGTACACACCTGTAACTCCAGAGGTTTGTGAGGCTGAGGAAGGAGGATCATAAATTCTGAAGGCAGCCTCAGTAACTTCGCCAGGCTGTGTCTCAAAATGGAAAATAAAAAGGACTAGGGATGTGGTTGAGAGCCCCTGAATTCAATCCATGGTAAACACACTCATGCACACACACAGACACTCACAATCACACACAACAACAACAAACACACACACACACACACAACCACACACAAAGAAAACCAAACCTAAAAGAACCAAACAGTACTGCTTATATGCATGCAGTACATTTGATCTCATCTTGTGGTGGATGCATTTCAATGCATCTGATGTGTCTCAGGAGGCCGGGCGGCCCTGGAATCCACCCTTCCTGGAGACCAGAGACCAGGGCAGGCCTCTCCCTGCTGCCTGTGTGCCCACAACCCACTCCGCAGTGGTTTGTGCCTCTGTCCCCCAGTCCTCACCCTTGCGCAGGGGATTCACGTGGTAGTCTGTGCAGAGCTTCTGTGTGCGCAGCTCTCGCAGGTACTGTTCCCGTAGGAACTGGTTCTGATGAACCTCGTCCTGGATCACCCTCTCCCTCTGGTGTCCAGCCATGGCCTGGCCACGCTGGTGCTGTGGGACTCTCTAAGTGCCCTCTGGCTGGGGTGGTGCCAGGTCCTCTGTCCTCTCCAGGCAACAGTGTCCCAAGCTGTCTCCTGGCAACAGAGTCCTGGTTGGAATGCTCCAGTCTTCAGTCCTGGACCTCCCCTGGGTAGCTCAGTCCCCCAACTCCACCCAATGCCCCCAGATCCCTCCTCCCAGGGCCCCAGGCAGGTACTGGAGTCCTCTGCCCCAGCCTCTCAGGTCAGAACCTGGGTACTAGAGGGGCCCTTGGACATCATCAGGGAAGGGCTCCAGGTCCAGTCACAGACTGATGGCTGGACTTCACCTTGGCCAGTCATTTCCTAAAAAAGATTTGAAGAGGAGTCAGGAAGCTTTCCCACTTTGAAGCAGATGCCCAGAATCAAGACCTATGGCTAGCTTACACACACACACACACACACACACACACACTCCCAGGGCTGGCAGTTTTCCATTTGAGAACACGTTCTGTCCAGTGTGGTTATAGACAGAACCACCCTTTCCCTATTGAAGTTCCTGGGAATTTAGTGTTTTTAACTGTGGTAAGATACACATGGTGGGAAATTTCCCACCTTCGGCCTTGGGGTGGTGCCGAGTGTGTTCACACCCTGTGCAGCCCATCTCCAGAGCTGCTTCACACTCTGAGCTGGGCTTCCTGTCCCCTCCTCCAGCCCTGGCCACCACCTCTCCATTCTGTGTCTGGATTCACCCCACTGGGCAGCTTATGCAACAGTTCACTTTAAAAGAACCCAGAGAGGGAGGCCCCCTGGCCCCGTGAGCACCTCACCCTGACTCTACAGCCTGTGCTCTCTCCACTGGGGACCTTCTCCTTGGTCCATTCACTCATTTGTGAGATGGAGTGTCCAGGATGGCTTAGGGCAGGGACCACAGTTTGGACACGCTGGCTGTGTGGAGGCTTCCGCAGGGTCCTGGGTGACTCCTGACCTCATGCCTGCTGCTCCTGCAGGCTCCTGCAGCTGGCTGCTCAGCAGGAGAGGGAAGGAAGGACTCTGGAAAAAGGACCCTGCTGAAGCTCTTTCTGCCATGGTGCTAAGACAGAGTGAGGGAGAGCCCAGACAGTGGTAGGACAGCCAGGATCTGGTCGGGGAGCCAGGGGTCTGGCAACTGACCTCAGAAATGCTCCAGGCTGAGTGTGGGGCTGTCATCCTTCTGTGTCCCCTGGGTCCACCTGCTCAGGCTGCTGGGAAGACAGCCCCAGGGACTGTGACCTCCCACAGTAGGGAGACCGTCTCCCCTGGATGAGTGTGTCAACCATGCTGCCTGGTTGGGGAGGCTGGATTGTGGGTGGGACTGGATTATGGAGACTTAGAAGGGAGATCTGGGAGGAGGAGAGGGGGTAAAGATGGGGGAGTGACGGGAAAGGAGAGCCAGATGAACAGGGGGGAGGCGAGTGGGTGGTCTGGGAGCAAGAGAGGAAGAGCTGGGCACGGGGCCCCTCAAGGCAGGGTGTTGGGAAGGGACCATGTAAGGCAGAGGAGGGAAAGTGGTGGGGCAGAGGCCAGAAGGGGAGGGCTTGAGCTGGAGAGCAGGCTGAGGGCTGGCAGCCTGGCGGGTCAGGGGAGGGAGGCGGGTGATGGGGCTGGAGGGTGGGGGCGCCCGAGGGGGGCGCGGGCGTCGAGCTTTATCCACGGGAGGAAGCTTCTTAGTCATGTCTTTGGACAGTCCTAGCTACTCACTGGCCAACCAGTGACTGACCCTTGCCAGAGGGCCTCCCACAGTTCTCTCCTCAGATTCCATGATGGAAGGCCCTTTGTGACAGGCACAGCCCCACCCTGCAAGGCACTGACAGTCCCCACCATCCAGGGACTGGTCCCATGTCTAGGTTCAAGAGTGGTCATGGGACACAGCAGAGAGAGAGATGCTGCACTAGGAGTCCATGTCCTTAGGGGACTTCAGACTGCCCTCCTCAGGCAGTGACTGATCAGAGGGCTAGGGGACACCTCTGTGCCTGGGTCCTAGGTGCCCTTCCTGAGGACACACTTTGGTGGGTGCCGAGTGTGTTCACACCTTGTGCAGGGAAGTGGGATGGGAAAGTGGAATCGGTGGGTGTCCCAGTGGATTAACTCACTGTGTTTCCAGAGCCCTTTCCTATCATCTAACTCCCTGCCTGAATAGAGGTCGTGAGAGGGGAGAAGAGGGGTCCATTCTGCAATGAGGAGTACGCTGGAGAGTAGGGAGGGGACTGCCATGGGCAGGGAGTGGGGTCAGAGCAGGTGGGACCAGTAAAACTTCTAGAAACTTCTGTGTATCTTCAGTACCCAACATGGGTGGGATGGTGTGTTTTGAGGATCTTAAGTCCAGCAGTAGAGAAATAATCTCTAAGAGGAGGGTTTCTATCATAGCTATGAATCAGCTCAGTGCCCATGTGTGGAGCAGGCCTTAGACATTTACCTGGAGAAGCAGCTCCTCACACCACACCCTGGTCCCCATTCCCAGCAGGAATCTGCACCTGGGGGGCTGTCCAGGTGAATGCCACCAGGGAAGTCCCTCCTCCTTTTTGTGCAGTTTTCCTAAGCAGTGAGTGATCAGGGTGCAGACTGTTTTCACTGGCCGTGTGTCCACCCAGCACTGGAGGAAGAAAGCACCATGGGGCAGGTCATGTGCTGCAGTGTTTCTTGGGTCTTCAGTTCTCTGGAGAAGATAGAATGTTGAATGGAAAACTGCTCCATTCAAAGGCCCCAAATCAAGCCTAGGAGACACTCGTGCAGAAGTTAGAAGCTTTTCCTGGAGGACATGCCCATCAGGTTCATTTTACCTGGGCTTAAAATATTTCTAATTCAAGGAGAAATCGCTGCTTGGTGCAAAGTCAAAAGATTGATCCCACCATTCACAAGCTGCCCAGCTGCTCCAGCTGCACCAGAGCTGGGCTTCAGGGTGGTCCTGGGGTTCAGGGTTGACTTAACACACTCAGAGGGACTGTGTGGGCAGTGCCTTTATGCAGAGGAGACGTGCGATGGTCACCAGGGCCGAGTGAGTAACAGGTGACACCTGGGCTCAGATCCCTGCTAGAGCCATGAGGCCCTGGCAGGTCGTGTGGCTCCTCCCCTCCTCTCCCTACTGCTGTGTTCCATGTTGACTGTTGACTGCTGACACAGAGTAGGTTTGGGGCCCAAAATAACCATGTGCAGAGATGCCTGGAGAGGAAGGCAGGTCCTTCAGAGGCGCTCTGCCTGTCCACTAAGTATAAAAGGACTGAGGGAGACCCTTGGGGGTTGGGGACCCAGAGTGAGGCGTGGGTGGCTCCAGGGCAGTGGAGAACGGGTTTGCTTTTCCATCCCACCCGAGTCTGGTCCTTCACAGCTGGTGTAGATCATGGGGCCTCATCTCCTGAGATCTGACAGCAGCCCAGTGAGGTGGCCTGGGGACGGGCTGGGCCTCCTGTTCTTCTCCTGGGGGTGTGGACGCCCACAGATGACGGCTGACTTGCAGAATCACAGCACTGCTGAGTGAGGGACCGGGGAGGGTGGAAGCCCTTAGATCCTGAGGACAGGGCTCCTGAGTAGCCGAGGCCTCCAGATCATGTCCTGACCCCTGGCGCTAGGACTTCCCTCAGTCCTTTTCTCAAATCCTCCTGCCCAAGCTTCATGGCAGGATGGAGTTGATGCTTTGGAGGAGTAAGGGCAGGTGGGTTCTGAACCATAAATCCTTCCTTTTCCTCTGACTTCAAGCACCAAACATGACACAGTTTCCTACCAAGGGCGTGCTCAGAGGGTCTTTGGAAGGGGAGCCTGTGGCCTTGCATTCCCACCATCTTCACACTGCCCATTGTCACTCAGTGTGTTTGGGAGCCCAGGTGACCACTCTTACATACTGGGGTGCCCTTTTGCCCCAAGTGGCTCAGAGCTCAAGATATTGTAAACCAACTGTCACAGGAGTGTCCTACAGAGAAGGAACTCCCCTTCACTGATGCACCCTGCATGTCGTCCTTGGGAGTTGACTGGAGAGGTGGCCGTTGGGCTGGCGCTTGGTTGTCTAAGGAGCTGAGTCTGTGGCTCTGTGGTCTTGGTGTCTGCTTGGCTCAGCCTCAGGACCAGCCTGGTGAGAAGGGGCGAGGCCCCAGGAGTACTGGGCGGGCACCTGCCTGGCTGTTCCTTCCCCACCATGGCTCATGGGGGCCATGGAGAGTCTTATCTCCTCTTGGGTAGGCCCCTCCATGGCCACCTTGACTTTACTGACAATGAGGAATCATGGACTCTGCTGATTCTCTTTGCAGCATTGTGTGGAGTTGTCGACTGGTTCCCTCCCTTGCCCTGGCCAGCCACCTCAAAGGGAGGGAGTTCTTTGAACATGGAGGCTCTCTGCATCACCTTTGAGGGTGTGGGCCACCAGGTGCAGACCCCAGCTGACAGCCCAGGGGACACTGCAGTGCTCAGTCGTCTCAGTGGTCACGTCTGTAGTGTGCAGGAACAGGGCTCACACCTAATGTGCAGAATACAGGAAGCATCTCCCCAGTTCCTGCTGGGATTTGGAGATTGGTGGTGTGCTGGAGAGACCTAAGTATGCAGGGCCTGCAGCAGCTGGATATTCCTCCTAGGTGGTGTCTCCAGCCTCAGAGTTTGTGATCTGGCCAGAAGCACATGGCCCCAAACACCTTTTCCACTTGTGCCTTGGAAATCTCTGTAGACCCGCGTGCTCAACTGCCTCGGGTGCCGTGATCTCTGACTGTCAGAAGATGGGCTTATGTATTTAGTGAAAGATTATGAACAAAATATAAATAATATTGTTGTGTTTTTCAAGATTCATATAAAAATATGGATACACATTGTTAGCAGCACTAAAGTGAAGGCAAATTAGCCTGGATGCCTCAAAGATGACTTTCTTTCTGTGAAGCTGCCCAGCTAGTGTAGTTCTCAGCCGAGTGAAGGCCAGTTGGTTTCAGCAGACAAATTAAGTAGCAGCGGCTAGACATTAGCTGGGGCAGATAACAAAAAAATCTTTTTACAAAATGATTTTAATCTTTGTAATTTTTTTGTGGGCATTGATCTTGTGTGGCCTAATATGTACTACCATATTTTGCTGGGAGGTCACAAATGTACTTTACATAGAATTTTCAGTAGTGTCAACTTTGGGTTTATAATTCACTTTTGTCCATGCTGTTTTTCTTTTTGAATGCTTTTGAACTGTTGTTTTGATATTGTGTGGTTTTGTTGTTGTTTCTGTGTGAGTGTGTGTGTGTGTAAGCATACACATGATCCAATATGGCTTCCTGTCACTGCACAAATCAGAGTCCTGCTCTTCATATGCAGCCAGACTCTAAAGAGCACAACCTCCATCCTCTTACAAACAATTGTGAATCAACACTAAAAGCTAACCTATAATATTGAGGAAAACATTGATCTAATGACACAATAATGATAATGTAGGAAATGATTATTATCAAATTCATTTGGCAAAATAACCAATCAGTATTCTTCAGTATCTTTGAAGGTATCAAAGTCCACAACTAAATGCAGGGTGGGATCCTGAATGAGATCTTGGGACAAGATGAGGCCTTCGTGGAAGAACCGGTGAGCCGTGACTCCCAGGTCCTGGCGGGCGTGGCCTGGTGGCTGCAGTGAGGGTGGGAGAGGCTGGGTGAGGACCAGCAGCTCTGCTCAGATGGCCAGCTTTGCTGCAGGTCTTCTCTGCATGTAGCACAAGGCGCATCTGAAGGCTTTGCAGACTGGCTGCCACGGGGAGGGGTTACAAGGGGAAACCCTGATGCTGTGCTGTTCTGCTTCTCTGGTGGCCCTCCCTGGCGGTTCCATGGCTGTGTTCCTGTAATGGTCCCTAGCTGTCAGATTTGGTGCAAGTGCTTCTGTGTGTTCCAGCACATTTCAAAGCATAGAAAGGGTTAAAGTCATTCATGACATAATTGTCCAGGGAGCTTGCTATTTCCTCCCTCATTAGACGTAAGAGGCAATTATCTTCCTAAAAGCCCCATAACACATTCTGGCCCCCAAGGGACCTCAGCAGTCACTTTAAGGGAAGGCTGAACACTTTTTCTGGTGGGCTGAGTCTCAGTTAAGCTGTACCGGGTTCAGCTTGTCCTGAGCCCTTCCCACAAGCCCAGGATCTGGATCCAGAAAAGCCAGAAAACAGTTCCCACCAGGGACACAGCATCTCTAGCATGAGGGACACAAACCTGAGGGTCCAGAGCTTACTTTTCTGATATCATGCTTGAGAAAAACTTATTGACCCTTGTCAAAGTGTCATATTTCAAAGTTTTGAATATTCATATGATAAGAAAAATCACAAGTGATAAATAAAATAAGTTAGGCAATAGAATATTGAGCACTTTTTTACAAATTCTGAAAGTTTTAAATGATATCAAATATAGCGAAAATTCTATTATGTTAATAAGTACAGAAATATGTTGAAAAAATAAAAAAGAGGATTTTTAGGCAGAGTAATATTTGGCAGAAAACTTTAAAAGCTCTATGCATTTGGTTAGCTGAGGGCCAGCAGGATGAAGGGGCAGCAATGTAGACACAGCTTCTGCAGAGAACTTCAGCTCATGTGACATACTTTTGATTTTCTGCTCTATTAACTCTTCAGGCTTTGCTGAATCAATGTATATCTTCATTTTTGATTATATTTCTCCTTGGATACCTTATTAATAGTGTTTGAATTTCACTTTACAAAAAATCATGTATTGCACAAGTTACATCTCAAGGAAAAGAATTTTCCCAGCTTTCTAGAGACGATGTACTTTTCTATCATGCTCATTCCATCCAGTCTTGCCAAATTTCATTGTTCCTTTTTACTTTTGGTGTATGATATGGCCGAAAGGGAAATATTTCACACTTTAAAGAAATACATTTTTTATTTCTATTAGTGAGTTTTCTTTAGAAATCAGTTTTGAAATGTGTTCATATCCTTTTATAAACTTTTCAAACTTGTATAAAAGTTACACAGATTTTTCAAAATAGCAATTAAAGAAGTATACAACATTCCTGTATGTATGCATGGTGTCCATCATTCCAAGTCTGGGAGGAAGAAACTTGGTTGCATCTTAACTGATACATAAAATCCTAACAATTTTACATATTTATGACATACATGTCAGGTTTTAATACATGCATATAGACAAAACATATTTTTATATTTTTAAGTCAAATGTACCTCTTACCTGGTGTATAAAACATGAAACATTTTAATATTTATATACATTTTGCAATATTATATTCATATTAAACACTATCCCCTTGGACATTTATCTTTTTAATAGGAAAAATACTCAAAATCCTTTCTTCCAGATTTTTGAAATACACAGTAAGTTCTCACTCTCCATAGTCATCCTACTGTGCAATAGCATACCAGAACTGCTTTCTCCTGTATGACTGTAACTTGGTACCCATGGATCAAATTCTCCCCACCCTCATAAGAATTGTGTTACTTTTAGTTCCTATTTTATCTTTATGCAGCAACAGCTTATTTTAAAATTATTTTCTCTTATGTGTATATTATTCTGAATTTTTCCATTTCCTATAGCTATTTTACAATACCACATTTAATTTATTTTATACAGTCAAAAATATTGTCTTAATTCTGAGATTTCTAGATCCCTTTTGGGTCTCCTATGGCTAGCATAGGGGCAGCACACAGTAGGCACTCAATGAGTTTCTGTGAAGGGAATTATAACCCTAAGACTGTTTACTATGGTTTGGATGTGAGATATCCCCCAAAAGCTCATTTTGAGGCAATGCAAGAAAGCTTAGAGGTGAAATCAGTGGGTTATGAGAGGCTTAAAATAAAGAGCATTAATCCACTTTAATGGATTAGCTGGGTGGTAAATGTAGGCAGGTAGGGTGGAGGAGGTAGGTCACTGGGGGCATGACTTTGGGGTATATATTTTGTTCCTGGTGAGAGGAACTCTCTCTGCATCCTCATTGCCATGTTCTGAGGGGCTATGTTCCTTTGAATTCTTCCTCCATGGTGTTCTGCCACACCTCATGCCCAGAGCAACTGAGTTGGCCAACCATGGACTGAGGCCTCTGAAACCTTGAGAGTCATATAAACTTTTTCTCTTCTAAAATTGTTCTTGTCAGGTAATTTGGTCACAGTGCTGAAAAAGCTGATCAAAATAGAAACTGGTATTGGAAGTGGGTTGTTGCTGTGATTACCATAACCATGTGGTTCACAAACTTTTAAAGTTGGTTTGTGGGGGCAGGAATTTTGAAAAGTTTAAATATGTAAACTGGAAATACTTTAGAATATTGTACACAGAGATTAATGGATGATTTTGTGGGAGCTCAGAAGACCAAAATGTCAATAGAACTGTGGACAATAAAGACTGGGCTCATGAGGTTTCAGAGGAAAAGGAGGATACTACTGGAAATTGGACTGGAGACTCTTCATGTTACATTCCAGCAAAGAAGATGTTCTGCAACTTTCTATGAGACTGAATTTAAAGGTGATGGACTAATTAATCTGGTGGAGGAAATTTCATGGCAGTTTGCAATTCAGGCAGTGGAATGGATATTGTTGGCAGCTTTTAGCCAAGTTTACTATGATAATCAGGAGTATAAAGCAAAGTAAAAAAAGATGAAAAGCTTGCTATTTGGCCAGAAAATTGCAAATAAACTGGGGTTAAGAAAGGTGTGGTTGTTAAAGGGATTACAGTCACTGAAGAAATGGTAAATACTTTAACCAGAAGTAGTAGGACAGTTTGAGGGCATCTTAGGAATTGGAAAGACCACACCCACCTCAGACTTATGAGCGGTAAAGTAAAAATTTCTTTGTAAAGAGAACACGAGGGCGTCCTGCTCGCACAGGGAGAGGACTAGGAAGTTGTTTCAGTGTGCTCAGTCACTCAGGCACTTCGAGTCTGCTGCAGCTGGGGTCCCAGGTGGTGGCTACTGCTTGAGATGGTCAGACCTTGGCAGGAACCATGTTGTGCTAGTTCCGCAATATTGCAGGTTACAGGAGTTAGGGGGTCATGGAGGCTTCCACTGAGATTTCAAAAGGTGAGGAAGACCAAGCTAAGTGCAGCAGGATTGGGTCTCTGTGGGCAGACCTTGAGAGGGCAATGCATGGAGAGGTGTGGAGGAAGCCAAAGCTGAGTGGAGACTTCCAAGACTAGATGCCAATAACATGGAGTGTAGGCCAAGGAAAACCCAAGGAACCCAAGTAGAAACAAACCAATGGGAAAGTCATGTGGGGTGCAACCAGCAAAGCCATAGGTGGGGAGCTGCACAAGCCCCTTGGGGGAACACCACAATGTCATGTGCCCCAGAGGCTGGAAGTGGAGCTACGGGACTTTCTGTCCAGCTCAGTTTTGGTCTTATGTTGGTGTCATCCCTTCCTTCAGTGGCCCTAATTCTTCCTCTTGGAATAGAATGTTTATTCAGTGTGTTTATGTATTGGATATACACAACTTGCTTTTGATTTTTACCAGGACTTACACACTGAGAGTTTGCCTTGAATCTCAAAGGAGACTTTGGACATGGACTCTGGGGCAGTGATGGAACTGATGAGACTGTGGGGACTCTTGGAAATGGACTAATGTATCTTGCATTGAGATGGTCAAAAACTTTTGGGACAGAGGTGGAATGTTACAGTTTAGATATGAGGTGTCCCCCAAAAGCTCATGTGTGAGACAATGCAAGAAAGTTTAAAGGTGAAATTATCAGGTTACAGAAGCCTTAACCTAATGTGTGCATTGACCCACTTGAAGTAATGAACTGGGTGGTAACTGTAGTTTGGTAGGTTGTGGCTGGAGCAGCGGGGATCATGCATTTGGGTTCTATATTTTTGCCTGACGAGCAGAGCTCGCTCTCTCTGCTTCCTTGTGTGAGGTCCTGAGCTACTTTACTCTGCCACACTCTTGTGCCTTGATGTTCTGTCTCACCTGGTGCCCAGAACGATGCTCTGAGACCTCTGAAACTGAGAGCCAAGGAAAGTTTTCCTTCTCTGAAATTGTTCTTGTGGGTCTTTTGGCCCTAGCAGACAAAAGACTGACAAAAACACTGCTGAAACTTGCAGAATGTAGGATCAGTAGATAAGCTGCTTGAGCTAATATGGTCCTATCCAGAATATCTAAGAAATCAAAAAAATCTCAAAATGGACTGAAGAGCTGAATCGCTGTTTCTCCTGGGAAGATGGCCTGCGGCCACGGTGTAAACATGCTCCACATCTGCACTTGTTGGGAAAATCTGTCAAAACCACACTGAGTTACTGCCCCGAGGCTCTTAGAGTGGCTGCTGCCAAGAAGTGGAGGACGGGAATGCCCTGCAGAGTGTGGCTGTGAGGGCCGTTAGCAGCACGGAGCTCCTGAGAATTTAAAGACACAGCTAGAGAGAGGAAGTCGAGCTCTCCTGCTGCTGGGTTCATGTGCAAAGGAAAGGAAATGAGTGTGTTGAGGCAGGGCCTGCTGCTGCGTCCACTGCAGCCCTGTGCTCAGCAGGCAAGAAGGGAAGCCTCTGACTGGCCACCGTGGAGAATGGACAAAGAGCAGGAGGCACCCAAACACGGCACAGTGCTACTCAGTCTCACAGTCATAGGTGGAGGCCCTTCCACATGTGAGCACAGGATGAACTTGAAGGACTTGATGTGAAGTGCAATAAGCCAGGCACAGAGGACCTCAAGGACCTCCAGATCTACTCCTATCTGAAAGCTGAAACACTTGATCTCGCAGAAGTTGAGAGCAGAACCGGGATGAGCAGAGGTGGGGGAGGTGGGGCAGACGAGAGAGGTTGGTCAGTGGGCGCACTGTTCCAGACACAGAAAAAGAGTAAGTTCTGGGCTGCTGCCCTCGGGGGTGAACATATCATGCATTTCAGATAGCTGGAAGACAGTCTTCTCGCCAAGCAGAAATGACAGAAGGAGAATTGCATTTAGAAATCAACTAAAACCCGCTAAGGGATGACTCAAGTAATTTACCAAAAATAAGGAAGGCACTTTTTTCATTCTCAAGGTCTTTGCAGCATTTTGGGGTTGGCAACTAATTACCTGCAAGAGAAGAGGTCCACTGGGGCCTCCCGAACACCCACTCTCCTCTGTGCTCCTTTTTTTCCTCCTCAGTAGGAAAAAAAAAAAGCATTTGAAACTTTTCTCGCCATTTCCTGACGTCAGTGCAACGTCTTATATTCAGCAATGAAGCTTGTCAGAGTTGGGCATCGGCACTAAGTCCTCAAGATGGGGCATCCCCAGGGGGCTCCTGAGCAGCAGGCTTGTGATCTGCTCAACTCTTCCTAGTATCTGTCCAGCCCAGGTAAGCACGTACATTCAGAGAGCGAGGCACGCCTCTGCTTGGAATTGAAGGATACGCCCAAAGTTCTGTCCCAATCTTTGAAACAGGGTGTGTTTTCAGATGCACAGATTATCACCATATGCTGGTTTAGCTTCAAAGATCCTGTGTTACTAGTGTATTGCAGAATCTGATTGTAGGGACACTCTGTCTCCCTCAACTGTTTCTGTGACTCCATGTTGCAGAAGCAGTGTCACCTGCTGCGTTGTTTTTCATGTCACAGCGATGAATGTCATCATCCCCTCCTAAAGAGTTACGCAGTGAATTGGTTAGTAAACTGTTGTTTTAATGTAAATTGTAGAACAAGTATGGTGGTGCATGCCTGAAACCCCAGCTACCTGTGAGGCAGAGGCAGGAGGACCATGAGTTTGAGGTCAGCCTAGGAAACTTAGAAAGATCCTCTCTCAAAAAAAGAAAAGAAAGTAGCTATGGGTTTTAATCATCCCACATATTGTAGAAATTGCTGAATGAATGTTGAAAGGACAGTGTGGGAGGAACATGTGGAGGCCCCAGTGATGAGGGCTGTCACTGGGAAGGTGTGACTACAGGTTTTGGAGGTAAAAGCTCCAAGAGATCCAAGGGACAGTTGAAAGTACCCATTTACTGTACAAAACCTAAAGACTTTACAGAAAAGAATGCATGTTGTTAGGGTAATTTAGGGAAATTACATGTCCCATCCATCCCAAGACTGCCTGGAATCTAAATATGTTCATCTTCTCTAAATAAATAGCAGTGTATCCCTTCTAAAAAATCCAGTTGCCAAAACTTACCATGATATCCAAAACCCAAAGACCAAGGAAGAGAGAAGACCAACCAGGGTTCCACAGGAGGTTCATCCTTCCCACCTTCTGAGTGGCCCCAGCTGGAAATTGCTCTCTCCTGGGCCATTGCCATGTTCTACGTCATCATCGTGCTCAGAGGCTCCCCGATAGCCTTGCTTTCTTGTGTGGGTCGCATCTCCACATGCCCATGGACTTCTCCCTTAGCAATCTTTTCCACCCTGGAGCTCGGTTTCAGCACACCACTGTGCACCAGAGGCGTCAAACCTGGGCATCAGCTCTACAGGCTGTGCCGTGCAGCTGTGTGTGTCCCTCTGTGGGGGCCACAGAATGCAGCTTGCTGGTGGTGATGTCCTTCCACCACTGCGTGGCTGTCTGCCACCCTTGCGCTACTCCATCTTCATGAACCCTCTGCTCTGCTGGAAGCTGGCACTCAGGGCCTGGCTGTCTGCCCTGACAGGGTCTCTCATCCTGTTCCCGGTCACACTCCAGCTGCCCTTCTGTCCCCATCACCTCCTGGATGGCTTTCTGTGTGAGGTGCCTGTCCTCAGACGCCTGGCCTGTGGAGACACCACTGCCAATGAGTGGCAGATGACCATCACGGCTGTCATCTTCATCATGGTCCCTGTGGGGCTGATCCTGGCTTCCTATGGCTGCATAGCTCAGGCTATGAGGAGCATGAAGTCAGAGGAGAGAAGGAAGAAAGCCACTGCCCCCTGATCCTCCCACCTCCTCGTGGTCTTCATGTTTTATGGGACACTGGCCATGGTGTACACTGACCCTCAGAGCAACTTCGCTTCAAAGAACGGCAAGTTTTTCACCTTCTTCTACACTGTGGTCACACCCCTGTTGAATCCTCTCATCGACACCCTGAGGAACAAAGAGGTACAGGACGCTTGGCTGAGACAGCTGGGAAAGTGGGCAAGCCAGGCTGGTGGCCATCATGTAAACCAGACAGGAAGTCCAGAGCCATGAAAAGCTTCCACTCTCCATTAGAGAGTCCTGGAAATCACTCTAAAATGGTTTGTGCTCAGTGCCAAGCTGACTTTTATTCCTCTAATTTTACACATCATTTGCTTAAAAACAAAATGTAAATTTAATAGTAGTTTTGGAAAGTGGTAGGTGCTCACAATATATTTGGATAGGAAATAAAAGTAGTTGTACAGTTAACCCAAGTGATTATTTCTAAAGCAACACAATTTTCATAAATTAACATTTTAGAATTATCAAATAGATGCTCATGGATTATTTGCTATTTAAATTTAAAAATTTTTAAATGGTAGAACTTGGTTTCAAGGGTTACATTGTGCAAGCCTGAAGGGAGGATTTTCCCTCTATTGATTACCAACTGTCATGCCAAAAGTCAGTATGGCATGATGGATCTCACACCAATATTGCTAGCTGCTAGACCCATCAAATGGGCAGCAGCCGGCTGGATGAATGGGTCTATATTGAGTCCAGACCTGACCATGGATTTACCTTCATCCCAAATTATACCCATACCCACTATGCACAAGCTTGTGTGACACCACCCTTTGCCATGCTAATAATCAATGATACTGATGGCATAAATATCACACATACAGAGATACCTTGTGCAGTCAATACATCCTGCTGGCTCACAAATTGTCTAACCCCTGCTGTGAAAGCTATACGTATATTTAAAATCAGAGTGCCCCCAGCAATCTGGCTTCCAGTGACCCTGTCCAGAGAGAGAGGAGGAGTCCATGGGGCATGGAGATGAAGAACCTTCTGAATGACATCTTACATCAGACAAGGCATGCAATTAGCCTCATCATCCCTGGGATTATTGCCCTGTGACCACCATGGCAGCCACAACCACTGTCACTGCTTCCCTCACTCAGAGTATCCAGACTGCTCAGACTGTGAACAATGTGTCCACTGCCATGGCAGAAGCCTTTGCCATCCAAAATGACTTAAATAAACTGACCTGAGCTGCTATTTTAGTCATTCAGCAAGAACTAGACCTCACCAGGAACAACTAGATATTCTGTTTATGTTGCAGAGGCTCAATTGTGACCCTGAGTTTCATAGCATTTGTGTCACCTAATATGCTGTGTCTAACAATGTAACCTTAGACTTCTCCAGTTTTTCTCTGCATATGAAGGGCACTTGGGATACTAACTATGTTATGACTATGCAAAACCTTACTAAGGCAATTGTCAAAATCAATGAGACGAAGGTGTCTATCTTGACAACCTCTTCTTTCTTCCAGGGACTGACTGAACATTGGGAAAACCTGATAGCCAGATTAACTAATCCTTATAACGCTATTACCCTGACCCTACTGGTTATTATAGTGATAATATTTTCTTGTGTTGTGAGATGCTTATGTAACCATGTAAAGTCCCCTGAATGAAAAACAGCAATGCTGGCTGAAGTCCTTGTGGCACAGTCAGAGTGGGGAGATGTGGGGACAGGTGCATGGAGTACTGAATGTGTGGCATACTTAGGGCACCTGAGTGGCAGACCACTCTCCTCGTGCTAGGTACACGAGTGGCAGATGCTTACCTGTAGGCACGCGCTGGAGCGTGAGGCCACATGTTGTGGTCCAGCGCTTGCTCCACGGTCTGCTCCTCAATTGGTCACTGCAAGGACAGTTGGCTAGAAATTGTGTTGGTGGCTGCCTGTAATCTGCCTAGCTGCTGCCTGAGTATATATACATGGTAACTGCTCAATAAAATCAGATATGCTTCCAGCTTGATCTCCAGAGGTCTTGAATAGTGACTCCGCAGCCACACTTTCCTCTACCCTGTTCTGCGGACCTCCTTGCTGGGCAGAGAGAGAGCCCACGCAAGTGGCTGCTGGGGAGAGGGTGTTGGGAACTATGGTACATGCCCAGCTGGTGTTCCAAACTGGGAGATGCCCCAACTAAAGATGGTGATGAAGATGGTCCAAGATGGAGGTGGCTGCTTTCATTGGTGGGTGTCGTGTTAGGAGGGGGAAGCCGGACAATGGCATTGGCTATGTGTTCAGAGATGTAGCTCTGTGACGGGCAGTGTTGTGGCTGTTGGCTGTCTTCAGAGCCTGTGTGATGTCTCCAGGTGCAGGCAGGCTACTGTGCATAGGGGACTGTGGCAGTGGCTGCAGAGTCCCAAGATGGAGGTGAGTAAGGGAGCCCCATGTTGGTACATGGGGGTCTACATGGGAGTGGCGGTTGGAGTTCCTGTGGGTGGTAGTGGCTAGGTGTCCTGCATGGGAGCAGCATCTGGAACTTCTGTGCAGGTGGGCGGCCAAGAGTCCTGCTCTGGTGCAGATGCCGGTGGTCCCTCTCGGGCACCTGGGAGACCTGCGTGAGTGAGTAGGCAGTCCTGCTCTGATGCTGAGGCCTGGAGCCCTGCACAGGCAAGGTGGCCATCTCTCTTTTTCTTTTTGTTAGTTTGGCTAAGAGTTTGCCAAGCTTTTTTTTTTTCCCCCCAAGTACCAACTCTTCGTTTTTTTGATTCTTTGAATTGTTTTGTTATTCTGTAATTCATTGATTTCAGCTTTGAACATAATTATTTCCTTTCTTCTAATGATTTTGGAATTGGTTTGTTCTTACTTTTCAAGGGCTTGAGATACAATAGTAGGTTCTTTATTTGGGATATTTATTATTTTCTTATGCAGTCATTCATAGGTATAATGCTTGCTCTTAAAACCACCATCATAATGTTCCAGATTTTCTGATGTTTTATCAATATTCACATTTGATTCTAAGATTTTATACAAAAATTCTCCTTTAATTTTTTTTCTATGCCCATTCATTATTCAAAAGTGAACACTGTCCAATGCCCACGTGTTTATATGGCTTCTGTAAGTATTTTTGGTGTTGATTTCTAATTTCATTCCATTATGTTTAGACAAGATACAAGGAATTATAATGATATTTTATATTTGCTAGGAGTTGCTTTGTGATCTAAAATATGGTCAAATTTTGAGAACATTCCATGAGCATCTGATAAGAGAAATCATCTATGTTAGATGAAATAGTCTATAGTATCTTTTTATCTATTTCATTTATAATATTTTCTGTGTGTGAAGATTCTCTACTGAGTTTATAACTGGACCTTTACTTAGATTTTGTACCACTGTGATCAAAATGTGCAACAAGAACAATTTAGATGAGGAAAAGTTTATTTGGGGCTCATGTTTTCAGAGGTCTCAGTTCATAGATAGCTGATTCTTGCTCTGGGCCCAAGGGGAAGCAGCTCATCATGGGGGAAGGGACCAGCAGAGGAACACCACACAGTTTGTGATGGGATCAGAAAGCAAAGAGAGGGAGATAAAGGGGTCTAGGAAGAACAGCATTCTAGGCATGGCTCCATGACTCACTCCTGCAGCCACACTACTATAGATAGGTGGACTACCTATAGTTCCTACCCATAGTCACCACACAGTCCATTCAAAGTAGAATGGGCTTATCAGGTCACAGATGTCATAATTTAATCATTTCACCTCTGAATATTCCTGTACTAACTGTAGTTTTGGGGGGACACCTCATACACAAATCAGAATAATGAACTATCAATTGATGAGTGAAGTGTGTTCAATTCATTCAGTATTATTGTACTGGAGTCTATATATCTTTAATTCAGGTAATGTCTGTTATATGTAATTAGGTGCACCAACATTTGGGGCATAAAAATTTGCTAGCAATATATCTTCTTATTGGATTATTCCCTTTACTAGTATTAAGTGACCTTCTTTGTCTATTTTAAGTTTTTGCTTGAAACATGCTTTTTATGAATATTCCTGATGGTTTGGGGCTTCAATTATATGGTATATAAATTTTAATCCTTTTATGTTCAGTCTGTTGCTGTATTCACCAATAAGGGTGAGTGTCTTGTAAACAATGTTTATTTAGATCGTGTTTTTTAATCCATTCTGCCAGCCTATGTCTTTTAATTTGACAGATGAGACCCCTTAAATTGAATGTTATTACTGAGAGATGTTTATTAATTCCTGCTACTTTTATTATTTTTAATGAATAATTTGTCCTATTTCTCATTTGCCTGTGATTCTTCAAATGAGATTTATCCATTTGTGAACTCAGGGATTTGTTTTTTGAGTTTTTCTACATGTAATATTTCTTTAAGTATTTTCTGTAGGGCCAGCTTAGAAGTCATGAATTCTTTTAGTTTCTGCTTATGTTAGAATTTTTTATTTCCTTTTTTTTATTCTACAAGATATTTTTGTTGGACATAGTAATCTGGATTGACAGTTATTTTCTTTCAGGGTTTGAAACACATTATTACAAGTCTTCCTGAATTTTAGCACTTGTTCTGAGAAATCAGAAGTAATTCTTATTGGCTCTCCTCTAATTGTGAACTGATTTTTTTCTTGAGGATTTTAAAATTCTATCCTTGCTGTGCACATTAGTCATTTCAATTATAATGTGTAGTGAAGTGGTTCTTTTTTGATCTTGTCTGTTTGGGGTTCTGAGTTCCTCCTATATTTGGATGTACATCTCATTCTCAAGATTTCAAAAATGTTCTGTCATTATTATCCTGAAGAGGACTTACAGCCATTAGCCTCCCTCTCACAATCTTCTTCAATTCCAATGATTCTTAATTTTTTTCTCTTAATGTTGGCCCAGAGTTCTTTTTACTGTGGTCATAGTTACTTATTTTCTTTTTTATAATGCTGTATGAATATTCTAGACCAGCCACTTTGTCTTCTAGATCTGCCATTCTGTCATCAGTATGATCTACTCTATTAGACTTTTGAGTAAACATTTTATTTGATTTATTGTGTCCTTCATTTCTAAGTTTCTGCTTGGTTATTTTTCAACATATCAATCTCCTTCAAATTTCTCATTCATAGCCTGTATTTACTTCTTTAATTCATTCAGTTATTTTTCTGTGTTCTCTTGAAATTCATTGATCATTTTTATAATCATGCTTATGAACTTTTCTGTTATTTTCTCCACTTCAATATCTTTGGAGACAGTTGCAGGTGAATTATGAACTTAGAAGCTGTTGCATTACCTTGTTTTTTACTATTTCTTGTATTGATGTGTTGAGTTTTATGCATCTATTGGTATGAATTTCTCGTCAATTCTTATGTTTGGGACTTTTTAAGGCATAATCTTCTCTTGCCAAAATGTCCTAGATTGTTACAGACTGAGACCTTTTAAAGGTGTGATATCTATAGACTTTGTGTTAATTCTCTGCTTTTGCTGCAGGAGTAGATGTTCATTAGTGGGGTCCAGAGGCCCTGCTCCAGTCATTCCTACTCAGGGCCTGTTTGTTAGTTGGGTTTTTGTTCTTGCTTTTGTTCTATTCTTTTTTGTTGTTGTTGTTGTTCTATTCTTTGTATTAATGTATCACAGAAGTTTGAGTGTGGTTAATTTGTGTGTGGAGCAAGAGGTACTATCTCCCTTGTCTGGGATTAGCTTGGCAGAAACTTCTCTACTCTATGAAATTTTGGTGTCTTCTTAGATTCCAAGTCCCAAGGTGTAAGACGAAGTAGCCTGGAACATAAGCTGGTTGAAAGCGCTTTCGACGTCCCCTTTCACCAACACAAGATAGGATGGAATGGGAGTGCAGTTTTCTCTGGACAGACCAGCTCGTTGTCCTGCTGGGTTTGGGCATCAGCTGAGATCTTCGAAGAAATTTCTGACAATGAGGCTCAGCTCTAATCAGGCTATG